>NC_056744.1:1775181619-1775204119 GCF_019279795.1 Protopterus annectens | reverse complement strand
GAGGGTGGTGATAAAGTGAATGCTGCTGAACAACCCACAGTGAGGAGACGGAGAAGAGTGTACAGGCCCAGGGTAACCTACCAGGGGCTACAGGAGCTGGAGATAGTGGAGCGCTATAGAGTGGACAGAGACCTCTTGCAGCAAATTGCTGAGCTGTGCAGGCCACGCCTCACACACAGAACCAACAGAGGGGAACCCATTCCAGTGGAAACTAAGGTATGTGCTGGCCTAAGAATATTAGCAACAGGTACCTTCCAGAGACCAACTGGTGATATGATGGGGATATCACAGGCATCAGCATCCAGGGTACTGCACCAGTTCCTGGATCCCATGTCAGCACATGTCGGTGATCATATATATTTCTCCAATTCCCATGAGGAATTGGCCAGCAATATGCCTCTCTTCCAGCAAATAGCAGAATACCCTGAAGTAGTGGGTGCAATAAACTGCACGCACATATGCATCAAATCACCAGCTGGTGAGCGGGGTAGGGTCTACTTCAACCGCAAGGGCTTCCGCTCCATCAACTGCCAGGTCATGTGTGATGCCCAGGGCATAATACTGAATGTGTGTGCTAGCTGCCCTGGAAGCTACCATGATTCCCATATCTGGCATCTGACGCAACTGTACCAGACATTTGCCAATGGGGACATCCCACATGGTCACCTAGTGGGGAATGCTGGCTATGCACTGGAGCCGTGGCTGATGACACCCATCAGAAATGCACACAAACCTGAACAGGAATGCCATAATGAGGCACACACACAAACACTAAATGTAATTGAGCATGTGTTTGGGCTGCTCAAATCACGGTTCCGGTGCCTGGACACATCTGGTGGAGCCTTGCAGTACTCACCAACTACATGTACCCAAATTGTCATGGTATGTGCTATGCTACATAATATGATCCTGCAAAAACAGCTGCAGCAGGACCAGCATAGGCCTGGGCCAAACAGCCCCCCACCATTGCCAAGGCTATCAAAGGCAGAGCGTGACTCGGAGAGAGGAACAACCTGAGCCTGCCCCAGTAGGCAGAAGGAGGCATGCCCAGTATGCTTTGGCCTTGGCAAAGAGGCAATGTATAGCACATACACTGGCTCAGTAGGAACCCTGGAAATTATACCTCTCTCTGACTCGCACATATAGTAAAAGGGATGCCTAAGTTGACACCACCTGCTTCCAAACATGTATAGGGAGTGTAATATGTGCATCCGACATAGCCAGCTGTGCAGCACCACCTGAGGCATGATTGCCATGTGTTAAGCAATATAAAGCAGTGATAAACAGCATTTACCACCATGTAGTATATGTAAAGAAAATCGCACACACCAACTAGCACAACTGTGGTCAATACTGAGTAATATTGGGCAATGTCCAGCAATATTGGTTAATACTGAGCAATGTTGGACAAGCTGGGTCTAAGTATATGAAGGTCTCTCCAAACACCATTATATTGGGTGACTTCAACTACCCAAACATTGACTGGGAGCAGTACTCAAGCCCCATCACCCTAGCCCAAAGGTTCCTAGAATTTATAAACTCAAATGCTATGGAACAACTAGTCACTACCCCCACAAGAGGGGATAACATACTGGACCTGGTCATCACCAACATGGGCACTCTATGCTCCATACCAAATGTATTCACCTCATTGGTAAGATCGGACCGTAAATCAATTCCACTGGATATCCACATCCCGATCCCACCCACAGCCCAGAAAACCATGGTGAAAAACATCTCAAAAGCTAATGTCACACTTCTCACAACCAAGGTGGAATCCTTCAAGGCCACCAGGCCAGTGGAAAGTATGGCTCAAACTGCAGAATCCTTTATAAATGCATTCTATGGACACCTTCAGGAATGCATGGATCATGCTATCCCAAAGAAAACCAAGACTCAATCATCCAAAGGCAGGCATCCTGCCTGGTGGACCTCAGCCATAAATACACTGTACAACAGAAGGAGGATGCTACTACATGATAGAGCAAAATCCCTAAAAGGGAACGCATCTCTGATCAGTACTAGCAAAAAACTACGTTCCCTCATAAAATTATCCAAGGCCAGCTTCGAGAGAAAAATTACACATGACACTAAAGATAATCACAATGCCTTCTTTAGTTATGTTAGAAACCTGGGTGGCAACTCCCAGATATTCTCAGAGTTGGTCCAAAATGACAAAAAATACACTGAACCCGCAGACATTGCCAACATCCTGGCAGACAGGTTCAGTGAAAACTTCTCCCCCCCCCTTCCCCCCTAAAGAGCAAATATCTGATCCAGCAGAGTGCTGCCTCCCTGACATCTCAGATGCTCAGGTGAGAGCCGTCCTCTCCAAAGCAAAGAACACTGCATCAATGGGACCAGATGGTGTCCCGGGCTGCATTCTACATGAACTCCAAGAAAAGCTAAACCCCCACATAAAGCTGCTGTTCAATCTCAGCCTTACTACAGGATATGTACCCAAAGAATGGTGCACAGCAACTGTGGTCCCACTCCACAAAGGTGGTGCCTCTACGGACCCTGGAAAATATCACCCCATAAGCCTGACTAGCCTGGTCTGCAAAGCTATGGAGAGGATGATCATGGAACTCATAAACAAAGACATTGGGGACCTACAGACACTGGATCCTACCCAATTTGGTTTTGTTAAGGGCAGATCCTGCCTCTTAAACCTGGTTGATTTCTTTGAAACAGTCACCAAGGCCATTGATGAGGGGAAGGTAGTCCACACAGCCTACCTGGACCTCACAAAAGCCTTTGAGACAATACCCCACTCGAGCATCATAGATAAGCTCTCCAGCTTAAATATAAACCCCTATGTCATAAGATGGGTTGCAAACTGGTCAAGGACAGAACCCACACAGTCAGAATTGCTGGAGCCATGTCAGACTCTAAACCAGTTACAAGTGGCATCCCACAAGGCTCAGTCCTGGGACCTCTTGTGTTCGGCATATATTTTCCGGAGGTTCAGGCTAATACGGGAGGACTGTGGCTGACCAGGTTTGCAGATGACTGCAAACTGGGCACCATAATTGACTCTCCAGCTGACACAAGCATCCTCCAAAAGGGTCTCGTAGAGATGGATAACAGGTACCATAGCCATGGCCTAAAGCTAAATGCTAAAAAGTGTAGTCATACCCTTTGGCAAAAACAAAGTGCCCACAAATTACCACATAGGCGGGAATCCATTAAGTACAGAAAAAGTAATTAGGGACCTGGGGACCCAAGTTGACAGTAATTTCCCCTTTGACAACCGCATTGCCAAAGTGGTTAGAAAGACCTTCTATATAGCCCACCTTATCATGAAAGGATTCACATCTACATCGAGGGAGGTCATTGCCCCTTTATTCATCCCTCATCAGGCCCATAATTGAATACAATGCCCCATTTGGGAAGTACCTTACCCGACACCTGCAGCAACTAGAAACACCCCAAAAGTACCTCACAAAGAGGATCATGGGTCTCAAACAGATGCCATATGCTGCTCGGTTAAAGAAACTAAGAAACTGCAGCTCTACTCAGTTGCATACCGCCTACTTAGAGGCGATCTATGCCTGACGTATAAAGCCATGTCCAACACGGAATTAATGAGCATGCTCCACTTCAGAAAATCCAAATCCAGTAGAGCTACGCGCTCGAGGGACTTGAACCTGAACACAGAAATAAATTGTACATGCTGGAGGGACAGATTCCTAACCCAGAGGCTCCCTTCGCTCTGGAATAGAATCCCTGTCCATGTTAGGCAGAGCCCCTCACTGACTCTCTTCAAGAGGAAACTTGATGAGTGGATGGGAGATCATAGGTTTACTACGGGGATTACTTCGGTGTCACTACTAGACAGAGGCACAGTAAACTAACCTTAAAAAGGGCACAGTAAAATTAGTTCAGAGGGTGGCGAAAGCCAAACAGACTCTGGCTAGGCTTGTAAATGCCTTAGGGTAGATAGCCTAGTATGAACCTATGAAGCTATGAACCTAAGTAGGGCATAGCTGAACAAAAGGCAACATGCTCATATTTTCTCTACTGGCCCTTAAGCAGTCTGTTCTGCTCACTATGAAAATATAAAGCAATGATGGGCCTCGAACACAGGAAACTATGCACTATAGTCATAGCACTGAACTGCTAAGCCATGGCAGCATTGCAGTGGTCAGCCTGTGCATGAAGAAATGTTGGTAAGTCTATGCTAAGTATTCCATGAAAACCCTGCAGGCACAGCATAATCCCTGCCGAGTTATGACACAAAGGTGAGTCCCGCAGTACGAATAGAACCTGACTTTCAACACACACAGTAGAAATGTTAATAATGGACATGTACACATACATCAACAGATGTAGTGGACCTCAGACAGCAACATACTGAAAGGTCACACTGGGCATGCTCACACACTTGAATAAATGAGACAAATGCCAGGCAACAGAACACTGACAGTCTGAACTGGGCATTCTCACACACTTAGGCCATGTCAGAGTACAGCAGTGGGCCACACATATCAGGCAGTTGCATGTGTTAACCCAGGAACCTCTCACTATCCAGCAATCTGCCCTGTGCACACAGTTATATGACAACAGACTCATATATAATATAGTGGAACCCTGTCATAATCAAATATGTTCTGCAGATACCTAAGTTGTTCATAGAAAGTGGGAAAGCAAAGATGATAAAACCTGCAAACAGTATCAGCAATAAACATTGTGCATCCTGAACATTAGCATAGGTTCAGAGGTTGATACTAGCCTATCCGCCCTAGGGCATGTACAAGCCTAGCCAGAGTGTGTTTGGCTTTCGCAACCCTGTCAACGTAGAACACTGTGCCTGTGAATAGTAGGTCACATAAGATAGCCCAATTACGTTTACTGTATTGTGCCTCTGTCTAGCAGGGACCCAGAAGATATCCCATGGGTAAACATACAATCACCCATCCACTTGTCAAGATGTCTCCTGTAGGTGGTCAGTGGGTGGCTCTGCCCATGCAAAACTGGGATTACAATCTGGAGTGAGTGGAGCCTCTGGGATAAGAATCTGTCCCTCCTGCATGTCCTATTAACATCTGCGCTGAGGTATATGTCCCTGGAGTGTGTAGCTCCAAGGGAGTCGGATATCCTGAGGTGGAGCATGTCCATTAAATCTGGGTTGGATATTTCCTTAAACTACAGGCACACAACACATCCGTGTAGGTGGTAAACGACTGAGTAGAGCTGGAGATACTGTATCTGAACTGTGCAGGGCATCCGTGTGATTCCCTACATCTGCTTGTTGAGGAACATTTGTGGCCATTACACTTGCTGCAGGTGTCGGGTAAGGTACATCCCAAATGTGGCATTGTAACCAAGCATGGTCGTGATGCGTATAGGGGCACAATGACCTCACTTGATCAGCATGTGAAACCATATGGGATAAGGTGGGCTATATAGAAGTTCTGTCTAATCACTTTGGCAAAGTGATTGTCAAAGGCGAGAGTACAAACAAGTCATGTCCCCAAACCCCTAACAAGTGCTACCGTATGTAATGGATTACTACCTATGTGGTAATGTGTGGGCATGTTGCTATTCCCAAAGGGGATGACTATGCAACTAATGGCATTTAGCTGTAGGCGATGGCTCAGGCACCAGTCATTCTATCTCTGTGAGACCCGTTTGAGTATGCATGTGTCAGCTGGAAAGTTGATTATGGCACCCAGTTTGCAGTCCTCTGCGAACATGGTCAGCCATATTCCTCCTGTGTTAGCCGTACGTCACACAAATATATACTGAACAAGAGAGGTCCTAGGACTGAGCCTTGTGTGCTGCCATGTGTAACTGGTGTATAGTCAGACATGGCACCTGCAATAGTGAGCATGTGGGTGCTGTCCCTGATCCAGGTAGCAATCCATCGTGTGAGATATGTGTCGATATCGATGCCGGTGAGCCTATGCATAATGGCTGAGGGGGGTATTGTGTCGAAGGGTTGTGCAAGGTCCAGGCAGGCTGTGTGGACAACCGTCCCTACACCAATGGACCTGGTAACTGTTTAAAGAATACAAACCGGTCCTGGAGGCAAGATCTGCCCACAACAATGCTGAAATGTGTAGGACCCAGTGTCTGTAGGTTCCCGATGTCTATGTGCATGAGTCCCATTACAATATGCTCCATAGCTTTGCAGAATAGGCTAGTTAGCCTTATAGGCCGATATTGTCTGTGGTCCTTTGTGGCAGCAACTCTGTGGAATGAGACCACTATCACTGTACGCCATTCCGTGGGTACATATCCTGCAGTAACTCTGATATTGAACAGTGACGTAATGTGAGGGTTACGTCTGTCATGAAGCCCATGTAAGACGCAGGCCGGGACACCGTCTGGTCCCATTGATGCTGTGTTGTCTGCTGTGGGGAGGGCAGCACTCACCTGTTTATTTGTGATGTCAGGGAGGTTACACTCTGTTGGGATGGACAGTAGCTCCTTAGGGGGGATGGGGGAGGCATCTGCACTGAGCCTGTTTGCCAGGATGTTAGCAATGTCTGTGGGTTCAGGGTAGGTTTAGTTAGTATGCAGTAACTCACAGCATATCAGTGAATGTCCATCCAGGTACCTGAATTAAGTGAAGAAGGCTTTGTGAGTGTCCTACATGTCTGGTGCAATTGTCCATTAGAAGCCAGCCTGACATAAATACATGAGTGATTATAGCTGTCTGCTAGTACAGATCACAGATGCCTTCCCTGTCTGGGATTGTGCTCTATCATGTAGTAGCATCCTCCTTTCGTTGTATAGCTTATTAATGGTCGGGGTCTACCAGACAGGTCCCCTGCCATTGGAGGAGTGAGTCAAGTTGTTATTTGGGATAGCACGATCCATGCAGTCCACTAGGTGTCCATAGAATGTGTATGTAAAGGATTCAGCAGTCAGAGCCATACTTACCACTGTTCCTGGGTCTCTGAAGGATACCACCTTGGTTTGGAGAAGTGTGACGTTTGCTTTTGAGAAGTTCACCAAGATTACCCAGGATGGGTGTGTGGATGGGATATGGATGTCCAGTCAGATAAATGTATGTTCTGACCTTACCAATGAGTGGTATATCTCAGGTGTGGAACATAGAGTCCCCATGTTGGTGATGATCATGTCCAATATGTTGTCCCCTCTTGTGGGTGTGGTGGCCGGTTGTGCCATAGCATATGAGTTTACAAATAGCAGCAACTGTTGGGCAAGAGTGTTGGGGCCTGAGTACTATCCCCAGTCAATGTGTGGGTATTTGAAGTCACCCAATATAATGGTGTTTGGGGAGACCTTCATATTGTCCAGTGTTCCCAGGAAAGCCGAGTATGGTTCATGAGTTTGGGAGGGTGGTCTGTAGCAGGCAACAAACCAAATGGCAGATTTGCACAATGTTAGGTGCATATGTATAGTCTGTGATGCTTTGTGCAGTGCTATCAACCCGGAGTTATGTGTATCTGTGATGTATATGGATACTCCCCCTATTTGTGTTGGCCATTCTGAGTTTTGTGGTCAGAAAGCATGGTATGAAATATAACCTGGTAGTGCTGGTGTGCATTTGGGAGCCTGAACCAGGTGTCTGTTAGTGCACAGATATCACTGTTGTTCATACTGAGGAGATTCCTGAGTGGTCGCAATTTGAGGGTAACACATCTGGTGTTGAGCAGCATTACCCTCAGTGTCATGTACTCTGTAATGTCTGTGGAGGTGGGTTTGTCTTTTGAGCCCCCTTAAAAAAGGCAGTATGGTGGTAGCAAGTGCCTTAGCCAGTATTCAAAAGTCCAAGGGTGACAGGTGCAAGCTGTCCATAGGGAAGCTATGTGGCATGTCGAGCATGTCACCCCAGGCTGACAGACACTGTATCCTCTGTGAATGACACCAATATGTCAGCCAACTGTTAAACGTGATCAGTTTGTTGGTATACTGTGACATCATACTTGGTGAGTGTAAGATGCTAGACAAGGTCAGGGTCATACTGGCCTGGGCTACATGATCAGAGAGTTCCTCTATGTATCATGTCATGTGGTCCAGGGAGGAACGTCTGAGGATGTACGCACCAGCATGGACAATGATGGAGCCAGTCCTGTACTTGCTTTGGAGTGACCTAAGTGCATGTGTTATGTTGTGGATCCTGCCACCCGAGAGACATCTCAAAGTGACTATTCCCTTGTTTGGCCTGGTGAGTGGGATGTCAGTGTGTCTGACAATAAGTGTCACCTATTACAAGTGTATTAGGTGTGTTGTTTAGCCCAAAGGGCAGTGACTGTGTGGCACACTGACATTGTGAACTATGTGATATGTGGGCATTGTAGTGGGGTAGCAGTTGTTTGTGTGTCTGCTTTGGAGGTCTCTGCTGCTTAGGCAAAGTTTATGTAGAGCCTCCGAGTATGTTTATGTGAGATATTGTGGTTTGATTGCTGTCACTACAGATTTATGTGAGAGTGATATGTGGTGTGTGTGGTTACCTTCACCACCTGACAGACTATGCCAGTCATGGGTCGAGAGAGCTCAGCCTCCTGTATGTCAATATTGTTGCATCTCTCACATATATCTGAGTTTGTTGGGAGGAGGAGAGGGTTGCCTGTGTACATGAGGCAGATGTGACATTGTGTCAAAACCACAATATTCACTAGCTGGACTGGAGAGTACACATGAAACCGACCCCTGGACATGCCAGGATATTATGATGACATACTCTGTAGCCTGATCGCAAAGGATCTGTAGGGTGTTAAGTGTGTAAAAGAGTATAACAGGGATTAGTGCTCAGGTTTGTTGGTGTTTTGTAAAGAGTAGCTGAGGAGGATTCCAGACTGAATCATGACACCTCCTTCAGCTATGTCATAAATAGCAATGTACACTCATATATGTCCTGAGTCAGGGCCAACTGTACCTGACTGACAATGCCGACATCCTGTCAGACAGGCCCACATAGACATACTCACCTCCCACTGACGATAGTCCCAGTCATCATACCAGGAGATATCACATGTAGAACGGCTGAATAGCTCCCCCCAAAGCCAAAAGCATGGCAGCAATTGGATTACATTGTTTCCCAATGTGTGTCATGCATGAACTACAGAACAAACAGACCCTGCACCTGAACAGTCTGTTGAGCCTCACCCTCTCCACAGGATCTGGAACCGTTGAATGTGTTACAGCAACATATGGCACTCCCCACAAGTGTAGGTGCACAACACACCATGGGAAGTATAGTCCAGTAAGCCTATGAAGTCTGATCTGCAAGGCCATGGAGTCCATCATGGTTGAAGTCATACACAGAGCTATTGAAAGCTGACAAACACACACCCTACCAACTGTGGTATGTTCATGTGCAGTTCATGGTTCCCAAACATGCTAGACTGTTTGCAAGGTAGACACCTAGGGCATACATCACTGAACAGAGCTACACATGTCCCACATAGACTTTGAATAGCCCTTTATCAACACCCCTGACACATGTCGTATCCACAAAACCAACAATCTGTGCATAAATATGTGTTGACATGTGAGAGAATGTCAATGTGTCCACAGATAGATCACACAAGGTAAGAATTATGGGGTCCTGTTCAAGCTGTTGACACCTGCCGACTCACATGGCTCATTCCTGGGATTGCATAAAACAAAGTGTACACACATTACCATGTCCAGTCTGATGATGTCAGCATCCTACAAATATAGCAGGAGAAGAGAAGCCACCCAGCAAAACCTCTAGCGTGCTGTGTTGATGCATATATCCCTAGTATAACAACATAGTTAGATAGGGGTTCGAATCCTGCAAGCGCTGTATGTGTGTGGTTTCCTTTGAGAAGAGTGCCCTTTTTGGAGACTGGGAAAGCACATTAAAAGAGGTACATTCCTCTTTGGAATGTCTGATGATGTCAGCATCCTACAAATACAGCAGGAGAAGCTAAACCATTTAGCAAAGCATATAGTGTGCTGTGTTAATGCATATATATCTCTAATATCCTAACCTAACTAGATAGTGGTTTGAATCCTACTAACTGTGTGTATGTGTGTGATTTCCTTTATGAAAAGTGCCCTTTTTGGAGACTGGGAAAGCACATTAAAAGAGGTACATTCCTCTTTGGAAAGTCTGATAATGTCAGCATCCTACAAATATAGCAGGAGAAGAGAAACCACCCACAAGTATATAGTGCGCTGTGTCAATGCGTATGTCTCTAATATCGTAAGGTAGGGGGTTGAATCCTGCAAATGCTAACTGTAGGTTTATGATTTCCTTTGAGAAGTGGGCCCTTTTTGGAGACTGGGAAAGCACATTAAAAGAGGTACATTCCTCTTTGGAAAGTCTGATGATGTCAGCATCCTACAAATATAGCAGGAGAAGCAAAGCCACATAGCAAAGCATATAGCATGCTGTGTTAATGCATATGCTTCTAGTATCATAGCATAATTAGGTAGGAGTTTGAATCCTGCAAATGCTGATTGTGTATGTATGTGATTTTCTTTGAGAGGAGTGCCCTTTTTGGAGACTGGGAAAGCACATTAAAAGAGGTACATTCCTCTTTGGAAAGTCTGATGATGTCAGCATCCTACAAATATAGCAGGAAAAGCTAAGTCATTCAGCAAAGTGTATAGCGCACTGTGGTAATGCATGTGTTTCTAATGTCGTAACCTAATTAGGTAGGGGTTTGAATCCTGCAAACACTGACAGTGTGGGAGGTGTATGTGTGTGATTTCTGTTGAGAGGGGTGCCAGTTTTGGAGACTGGGAAAGCACATTAAAAGAGGTACATTCCTCTTTGGAAAGTCTGATGATGTCAGCATCCTACAAATATAGCAGGAGAAGCAACACCATCTAGCGAAGCGTATAGCACGCTGTGTTAATGCATACGTTCTTAGTATCCTAACATAATTAGGTAGGGGTTTGAATCCTGCAATTGCTGTGTGTGCGTGACACAGTTGGTTAATACAGTGTGGGTTTTGCTTTGACTATGGTATGACATATCATGATTAAAACAGTATGTGCATTGCACACATCAGGTATCTGCATGGCAAATAAATATGTGTACATGTGACCTCAATCAGTACAAAGGTGTGAAGCCTGCATCCTACATGGATACATTTGTTTCCTTTGACAGATTGTGCCACTGCTTCTCAGATTGTAGGTCACATATGTATGTATGTGACAAGCCTGGCTACTGTAGAGATCTGTGTCCAAGGTCATCTGTGCCACACACACCCATGACAGTTACTATAGAGTACTGTGAGTGAGGGTACATGCCTGGGGTATATGTCAGACATGTTCATACACAACAACAACTGGCAATAATGGACAGTCATTATAGGTGTACAACAGCCCTGTGGATATGCATTCAGGCCCCTAATGTCTTATGTGACACACAGAGGGACTCCACAATACCTATGGATATGTGGATACCAAGGGACAGATGACATAACACGTGGCTGTATGTACACATTGTTACCCAACATACATGTTGAGCGCTACCACCTATGTGGTACTGTCAGAATAGTATGTATAGTATGTGGATGACTATGCCATAGTTGGCTTACTGCTATACAGCATGTATTGGACAACAGGTATCTGTCTGTATGATACCCTTGTGTAGGATATGCGTCCCATCCAGGGAATGCATTGTAGGCCAATGCATGCATTTCCAGATGTGGATGGACATATCCCTAGTGTGTTTGCATGTACCTAAGAGGGCTATATGCCAAACAGGTGTGGTCCCAGGAATGGGTGGTGGTCAATACCACTGGTCACTGTTATAGTATAGTACCGGAAGGATCCAACTGTTACTGAGTTCCCTACAACTGTGTGTCATTTGTCAGGATATCATCTAATGATTGGTTATAGTCATGCTGTTGAGGTTGTGTATACTACCAGACTGCAAATTATTGACAGGTATTAACAGTATCACCCACAGCATACTGTCAACCCATGCCATACACACATGTGTACCCATGTTAGTACATATCTATAGTAGAATGCATACTGGCCATTGAGGTCACGGATGCTGTCATTGATAGTGGTGTAATAGGCCCTCTGCGCCCTTAGTCCCTGTCTGGTGTACCGTTCCATATGTGCCTGTGCCTGCATTACAGCCCAGAACATACTGGAGGTTGTAATACCTCTGGGGGCACGTCAGCCAGGGGCAATATGACCAGTGGTGCTCCCCCGAGAACCCCTGGACATCCGCCTATGTGGTTGCGTTCCAGGAATCCAGCTATGACTACTGTGAGGGGATGCAAGTGCCATGGGTACCACACTCTCCTGGTCAATGCCAACTGTATGCTGTCCCTCAGCTAAGGCCATTGTTGATGAGGGATGCATCGGCAATATGAGTGTGCGCATAGATGGGTTTGAACGCTGTGTACTGTCAATTGGTGGACCAACGACAGACCCTGTCAAACCTTCCTGTGCCAGAATACATGTCTCATCATCTCCACTATTAGTTGCAGTGACTTCAGGTTCCCTGCTGCTTTCAGCCACCTCAAACTCAGCACCTGTGAGAGGAAGACAGGAAACACACTTTACAATCTGTACATGATGTTAGCACACATGCACACATGCTCACATGCACAAATGCTCACATGAACACATGCACACATGAACACATGCACACATGCACACAAATACACTCCTCACTACAGCACATACACACTCACACACCAGCAATCCAACAGGTACTCAGTGATGGGTGAAGGTGGGTGCCAGTATCACAAGGCAAACAGCCACCCCACATGTGTCAGCATGCAGAATATGTGTTACTCAAGACCATGCAGTGCAAGTGTAGATGGCCCTATTTAATGACATTATACATGGCTTTGATGCATGTGTGTAGTTGTTCAGTGATTGGCTACACCCTGGAACAGAATGTGTGCATGGACACAACATTGTGGTGCATGTATTATCAGCTCTGCAATGTCCTGTGCACCATCACTCACAGGTATACATACCATGGCTGCATGTGTTATCTGTGTGACACATAGATTGCCATTTGTGATTGCAGTGTCTGTGTCCATAGCAGATAATAGTGGGCACAGGTGTAGCACATGCATGCTATGTACACACATGGGATGAGTGGTGCATGTAGACGTGAAGGAATCCCAATGCTCAACATGGCACTTGTACAGTGGTTATGGTGAGTGTGGGACATATTGCAGATATGTCGGTGCCAGCCATGACATGGCATGCTACACGACTGCAACATTAAACAACACACATACCCAATGTGTGTCATGTGACCTATACACCCAATAGCATTCCAGGACATATATGTGACACTTTGTACAGATGACGACTGCTGTGCATATTGTGCATACTGGCATATGTAAGCACACACACAACATGCTATGCATATTGTGTATAGGTGCATATGTTTGCACACACACAACATTGAGGTGCAAAGCAATGACTGCTATGTGTAGTACTGTGGTCACTGTAACTGGATGGGGTGTAGTACCATGTGCCATCATCATCATGCATCTTGTGGTCACTCATGGCTACTAATGTGTGACAGACTACCGCCTAGCATGCTGTACCTGAACTGCAGTGCCGTGGCTATGTTCACAATTACACAGCAACTTTGTACATGGGTATGTGAGATGCCCAATAGGGAGCATTGCCTAACACGACTATGTTATGTGTTGAAGAGTGTTGCACAGCCCCGTGATAGGCCTCTACCCCTGAGGTACATCATGTGTGTGTGGATGACATGTGGGATACTGAAGTGTGGCCTTACAGCAGATGTGTGGTAATGCCATATGTAGCATGTTTTTGTGTACTGCGTATGATAAACGTGTTATGTTGTGTACAGCTGTAGCAACTATGCCTATCTAATGTGCAGTACGGTGTTGCCACAATTGTGTCTGATGCTCTGTGTATTGCATGTCATTGAGGCAGCTACTGACATTACTGAGCTGTGCAACGTCTTACAGCAAACATGCACAGCATGCATTATGCGTAGGTGTGTTATGTGTACATGGCCTACACCTCATCTATGACATGCACATTTCATTACCAACATTGCAGTTATACCACACTCACCAGCATAGATCGTCTGCCCTGCTGTCACACCAGAGGGACCTATGAGAATATGAGAGAGTTTGTCAGTAGCCACAACTGTGGCATTGCTACAGTGGGTATGCTAAACTACAGTGGAACAACAGTCAACAGTCACAGGTGTAGAGATAATATTCCAAATATCAGTATTGCATAACACTAGACAGCACAACTGCTAAACACACAGTACACATCTCACGTAGACATAATCTAACAATACAGTTAACTGTAGTCTACAGATAGGGCATGTTACCTGCTCACTCCATGTGAACATGCTGGGTGGCTCCAGCCTCCATGACAACACATGTCACAGGTTGTTGCTGCTGTTGTCCAGGAGCCACCACACTTAGGAGCAGCTCCTCCACTCTGGTGAGGGAGGATGAATAGCCACCCCACCACCTGTGGCAAGCTGTTGTCTTTGGATATCAGACGCACGCCACCAGACATGTCTAATTAAATCACTGCAGTGATGGCGTACCTACTCATATGTCCGGTTATGCATGCCTATGTCATTTACCCGACGAACAAGATCCTGCCACAGTGCAGTCCGCTCCTGCTGGTGCTGGCTGCTTCAGGAAAACAGCATTGTGTACTGCTGCACCAGGCTTTGGACAATTTCATCTTCCTCCGCTGCTGTGTACGATGGGTTGTGTTGGTTGGCCATCTGGCTGAAAAAGATATGAACAATATGTGTGAGCGAGTCCTGTGGCACACTTTAAACCTTTAACCAAAGATATCACTTTACTGACATATATACCATCCATTTGTCTGTCAGGGGTTACACACGTTCACTACCACTTATTGGTTCTCAGGCCACAACTGACTAACAGTGCCTGTAACACTCTATATATCACACCACTATACAACAGTACCCAGCACACTGTTTGTGACACAATGCACAACCTCGACACAGGGGTATATATCACGCCAATGCACGAACAGAGATGTCATCCATTGCAATGAATGTAAAGTACAGTTACAGTAGTACCAGTCAACCACCCTAGTCATTGATGCCATAGCCCTGCCTAACATATGTGTACAGTTGTTACTATAGGTGGCATACTGCTGTAACAGAGTATATATGTTGCTGGATACAAACATATACCCTGTAACACACATATGATTGCAGCCATGGTACAGGCATAATTATGCACACATCAGAGAAACATACAACGCACCACTGTATGCCAACACAGATGAGCATTACCTGTGTACCATACAGTACTGTGTGCCACTACTTACAAACCCTTATGCCTGAGTTTTGTCCTCTGTGCAGACTACAGGAAACACACAAGACAGTGTTTCCAAGCAATGTGAACACACACCATACTGTGCTGTTTAGGCCTACAGATTCAGGTAGTAGTACAGTTCCTATGGGAGTTGGATTCACCAGCAGTACCACTCACTAAGCATACATGTATTGCTTTAGCCTACAATGAGACACCACGGTCGTCAACAAGGAACTACGTCACATTGTATGCCATACTACTATGTCTGCCTAACAGTACAATACACATCTTTTCCTGGCATCACAGCTAGGATAGACACTACCATGTCATATACAACTTCACACTAACCTATCACACCTTTACAGACCTTGCACACATTCAGCGTTACACTTATTCAACCTCAGATAGCAGGTATTACATTGAGTACATGTGTGAGTGCATAGTGTCATAGGTAGGTTATATGCCATTGGCCCTAGGGCCTACAGCAGCCTAGCCATATGCTACCCTGGCCTTTGACACACATGTACTTTGATTTCACTTGCCCCTGCCAACAAGAAGCACAGAGAGGGTTCCTGGGGTGTATTACCAATCTCCCAAAAAATCATCAGGGGTATTTATTACAACTGCTAATGAGGAGCCTTGTTTGCTATTGCTAGGTGGTCTATTCCAGTGTATGGCATATCTCTGAGATAGGATCCTATCCCTCCAGCATGTGCTGTTTAGTGACAAGGTTTAGGGCCCTAGAGCGTGTATCCTGGAGGGATTGTGATATGTTGCCATGGTGGTTGTCACCCAGCTATGGGTGTGACATACCTCTGTATGTCTGGCAGAGGTCACCTCTGTGTGGCCGGTATGCAATACAGTCTAGATGTGGTTTTGTGAGTCAGTCTGCATAGGGCATCTGTTTGCGGCCAGTATTACCCTTTGTGAGGTATGTCTGTGGCCTTTCCACCTGCTGTAGTTGTCATGTGAGGTACATACCACACAGGGCATTGTGATGAGTAGAGGGGAACACTGACCTATATTTCCCTAGATGACACACCTGTTGTCATGACACATGCCACACAGACAGATTACAGGTCTAGTGTGCCACTGTCTTTATCAAAGAGGTGGCTACTGTCCACCTGTGTCTCATGTTCCCTTTTCACACCTTTGGTGTTGGGTAGATCTCTACCTATGTGGTAGTTAATGGGTACAGTGTTTTGGAAAGGAGGAATGGTACTGCAGTATCAACACTTGTCTACAGTCCATGCCTTGGTCACCACACACCTGTTGCAGTACATATGGCCCCATGTATCACTCTCTCTCTATATGTATATCTATATCTATCTATCTATCTATCTATCTATCTATATATATATATATATATATATATATACATATCTATATACATACATGTACACATCCATTGCTATACACATAGATGTACATATAGGCACATGTACAGTCCACCTTTCATGGTGGGGATATCAGTTATGCGACAGTTGTGGGATGTACAGTTATGTGATTATATTGCACAGTGTTGTGCAGAATACATGTGGGTGTCCTCAGCCCATGTAGCTTTATCTGGCCTCACTGGCTGTAACACAGCAGATCTGACAAATCAATCCCACAGCGTTTAACCAACACATGACATATATCAGCACAGCATGCTGTTTTCTATGCCACACACTACAACCTAAATAGATATATTCACATAACAACCTTCAACGACAGATATCTGTCCACCCTTCACTAACAGTTGCAGTATGTCCCTTGCCCTATGCACATATGCAGATACAGATAGATGCATACTGCTGCCCCACATGGATGATTTGCAGTGTGTAGAGTACTCTTCAGGAACATCTACTACATGCCAACACATACATATGAATTACATACCTTACCTTTTTATTTCCCTGCTCCGTCTGTTAAAGTTTTGTAGGTTTTTTTTATGGTTGGCTGTTTGTTTTGGGTTTTCTCCCTCTGTTTCTGTTTCTGTCTCTGTTTCTCTCTCTGTTGTCTGTGTCTCTGTCTGTGACTCTCTCTCTTGCTCTCGCTCTCTATCTCCCTGTACCTGCAATGATATTATTGCATGTGTGGACAGCAGGTACAGCCTGCTTTTCTAGGTATCTGCACTTGTGCATGTGACAGCCTCTGTACCAGTTGCTGCCCACCATTCAGTAATTGCATGCAGCCTGCTGTGTGCTGATTGCATTACTCACTGTGATTGCAGCCCACTGCTATAAAATGCTAGGTTAGGTAGGCATAGCCCTTTCAGATCTCCAAGGTGGGGCCCATGCTTGTTTGCTCTGGACACTGTTGTATCAGTCAGAAGGTTGGTATATGTCTCTTATCTGAAGCTAGGGTTGTAGCCAGTGATATGCATGTTGTACTCAAACCTGAATGTTGCTGTTTCCAGTACATACTTCTCAGTGTAGACATGTACTCACCCCTCCAAATGCTAACACAGGATACATGAAGGATGTACTTTCTTTCTGAATTAGACATTTAACTGCCATACAAATGTGGTTAGTGCACTGTATTCCTGTTGCACATGCAGTGCTTTTGAACTGCTTTACTGTAATTATTACGTTACTCACCTCTGAACAGTTTGTGGTTTGTTTGTGTTGACATTAGCACAGGCTGCTCAACACAACTGGACATATTTCAGTACTGAGTATGCCTACCTACACCCTGGTTTTTGCCTGAATACACAGGTGTGTTGTACCTTTGGGTAGGGGCGCAGAACTGCAAAGAGCATTTTTTATTATCATGTGAGGTTTATCTTGCTGAACATACAGGATTGCTGTGTACCTGTTAGTCTATCAAGGCAAGTAGTCTGTCTGCGTAGCTCCCACCTGTGGACATATCCAGATGGTAGCTAGAGGTTCACCTATTATACTTTGTCTGTGCACCACACCAGTCTTTTCAGCACTGGCACATTGGCATTGTCACAGTTGGTTGCTAGCAGTACATGGCTATATCCTGTGATATTTCTGTGTTGTACTCCTACATAAGGGCATGCTTGTGGAACTCCTTCCAAAGCTATTTCCAGAGTGTGTAACAGCAGTAATGTTGATATGCCTGTTTGTTTCTGTCTCTGCCAGGCCTCAGATACTCTCAGGTATGTATTTAAATGGCCTCAGTGAGAGGTACATATACGTTAGATACACCTGCAATATATTACAGACATATTGCAGTTGAGACTTTCTTGGGAATCAGAGCATATGTATACCTACACCTTTTCTGGCATGCAAGCAGTGTCTACTCTCACCTATTGAGATTATTCATTATGTGTGATTCCACACTTGTCTGCCTAAAGTTAGTACTTTCCAGAGTGATTCAGTGGGGTGCAGCTAACATTTGTTTACAAATCAGGGACATCCCTGTAAAGCAGTCACAGTTGGGGTGTCTGGCCTCTGCCCTAATCAACTTTGCCAATATTTATCCTGGTCTGATACTGTGTGGTGTTTGTAAGGTGCTACTGTAACATTATTCCCTGCTTGGATGGCTGGTTCTCTTTTCACAGTCATGTCATGCAGTTCCACAATGATTGCTGGTAAAGACCCACAGAACAGGATTTGTGTTATACCATTCCTAATTTCCATTTACATTCCCTCATTGTAATGCATGATATATATGTCAGCACCAAGTCATTTTTATATCTTCTGTGGCTTAGTGGTAATTCATGCAGTCTATTATGTCAATGATCTGGCGTTCGAGACTGGCAGAGGTCTTTTCTTTTGCTGCTGAGCAGAACAAGGGCCCTTCCATAGAGTGACTAAGGCACTTTTAAGCAGTTGTAAGCGGGTTTGCATGGGTTTGCGCGATGCTTAGCTAAGTGCACACATGCGCGCACTCACTTAAACCCGCTTACTACCGCTTAAAAGTGCTTACTCCCGCTAACCCCCGCAGTAATTTCTTTAAAAGAAAAAAAAATGGGGAGATAGGAAAGTGGTGCAAAAGGGGGCACAAAGAGGATCAGACAGTAGGTAAACAAGCTCAGGATGTGCAGGACGGGTGTAGGAAAGGTCCATAGCTGCCCATTTCTTTACCCCCAACAGCTGTGCATATGCAATAAATTTGGAGTGAAATTTGAAACCTTCCACCCCTGGGAGAGGGGTGAGGACAACAAAGTATGTTGTATTGCCAATTATAATTATCAGTTTACATGTCCAGTGGACATGTGTGTGAAATGGGCAGCTATGTATGGGGCGTAATTTTTTTGTGGGTACAGATTGCCTTTTTTTTTTTTTTTTCAGCTGAGAGTGGAAAGTGAGGTAGAGGAAGTAGGTATGTTCTGGGAGGTAGGTTGGGGAGTTAAACAGACAAGACAGACAATACGCATACAGGGGCAGTGAATGACACATGGTGTGGGTGAACACAATTGGCAGGGATGGATGTTTGGAAATCGCAAGCCCATGAGCCCACAGATGGTAACAATGGAACTGAGATCCCCACCCATGGGCAGTCACCACTGCACCTTCACAGCCCCAAGGGTGGCTGTGCTGGGGTCTGTGTAGGACGGGCAGGCTCACCCATGAGACGTGCCACTCTCACCTCGAGCTGGCGTAGGGGATCACCGACTGAACACTGGATCTCCCTACACACCACAGCCCGGACACTTCGAAGGGTGACAGGTGGCCTTCTCCGCCCACACTTGCATGGGTGGGTGAGCCCCATCCCCTCCAGTGCTTCCACCCGAAGGTGGCACAGGACGAATGGAGGAGGGGAGCCCGGGCTGGGCACTGGACCTGCTGGTGCCAGGTGCACTCGCCAGCTGAGGAGGGACAGGTGGGTCCGCTGGGACCGGCCTTCCCATACGTTCTGTGATTAGGTGTATTTAATTACAACATAAACAACAGCATTCCAAATTAGTTGTAACAGCATGCAGTAATATTCCCATTAACCCAACACACCAAGGTTCCAACAGTTGAACAGCAAGCATAACACATGCATATACTGAACGACAGTGGATATTCCAACAGCATGCAGGGATGTTTGGTAGCAACATGCCACCATGATTGTGGTGTTTGAACAGGGCACATGCATCAACATGAATGCAAATATTTATAGAACAATAGAACATATGCCCCAACAAATATTTAAGATTACACATACCCATTGAGGTGTGGAATTGCATGGTTTATGCACATACAGTAGGGTGTAGAAAAAAAAACCTCGATTAACATCTTATAATTACTTTTAGTCTACATTACATTCCTAGTGACTGCAAGTGTATATCCCCTACATAAATTATTACACTTGCCACCATGCATTAGGTTGTGTAATGGGTTTGGCTAGCTCAATATATGCCTGACCTATATCTGACATACTAACTGTCCAAGATGCAGATGTTAATGCTACATATTCCTTGATTGCATTTATATTTCTTTATCTACATATCTGGATGTTTTCACATGACATTTTCACTTCTATTTGTACAGAACCCTGCATTTCTTGACATACACTCACATTTCTAGGGAACAAATTAACATGCTACTTGTGTGCCAGATTTACTTATGCATGCAAGCCAGTAACTGACTGTTGAGGACTGTATATATGTTTCACAACTACTAGCACTTCCATCACCCACTTTATATGGGACTGCACAACTCTGGGTTGCCAGCACTTTTTAAAACAGTACTATTTGTATAATGCAAGGGTACAACAACATTTCAAACTAAGTGACACAGACACACTCCGGGTTTTAGACCTTTATTAATGACATTACACACTTTTCCACAGGCTCACTCCTTTATTTGTTATAACGGTGCATATGGAAGACATATTCAAGACATATTATACCTTTATTAATAGGTTAGAACACTCTTTTTCAGGCTCACTCACTTATTTTATATGACAATACCTGCAGAGATATTATTCCGGACATATGTTACCTTTCTTAATGGGTTACTACACTCTTTTTCTGGCTCTCTGACCTTTTTATCTGACAGTACATGCAGAGGACTTATTCAGGCCATTTATGGCTGTATTATTGGACTACAACACTTTGGGCAGGATTCACGAAGCCTCCGCATAAGAGTTGCAAGGCTTACACGGAGGCTGCAGTTAAACAGTGTGACGTCAGCATGTCATGCATATGCATGAGGGCATGCTGAATCACACCTAAGGCTAACACGGTCCGTGTAAGACAGTAGGGGGCGTGTCTGTAGGGCGAGCCTTGCAAACGGACATGCCCCCAGAAGAGTAAAAGTCCCAAAAGTAAATCCCCATGACAGAGTCCGTGTAAATTTGAATAAACACAGCACAACACATGCCCCCACAGACTATGAACATAAAATGTATAAATGAACATCTTATATTTTTTTTTATAAGTTATAAAGATGTTTGCCCGTGAGTGCGCTCATTTGGGCGGGCGTGCCCGATGCTTAGCCACAGTTAGCAGTCAGTGGAAAAGCATATAAGAACTAAATATGAAAAGTAAGCCAAGAAGCAATAGCGTAGTGGTAGAGACGTCGGCTGAAAAGGAGGCAGTCGTGGTTCAAGCCCCCCACAACATCAATTTTTATTTTTAGTGAAATAAGCATGAAACAAGTCCCTGACATATATGTACATATATAAAATTATATTTTCTGTAAAATGTAATGGAATGGGCCATGTATTTTGAAGAAATGTGAGATAAAAAAAAATAAATAAAAATGGCAGATGTGCCTATAGCTGAGCTACAGTCTAACAAGTTGAGGATATCTGCTTGTAGGTGAACAGTGTTTTAACAGGTGTAAAATGAGTGCCCGTAGGTGAGCAGTGTTACAACAGGTGTAAAATGAGTGCCCGTAGGTGAGCAGTGGTTTAATAGGTGTAAAATGAGTGCCCAGGGTTGAGCAGCATTTTAACACGCTGAAACTGTGTGCCTGTAGCTGAGTTGAGTGTAATATGCGTGCTGACAGCCAAACCATGCGTAAACCAGCATGATCCATTTGCACGGAGCTGCGCACCGCGCCAGCAAGCTAACTGACGGGCAACATTGAGCAAGCTGTATCAAAACTGCCTTTACACAGACACACCTCCTAGCCTGTGTAGACAGTCACAAAATATAAAAAGCAATGGCCAGGTTCCATGCACCATAGTCAAAGTACTGAACCACTAAGCCATGACAGTTGTACTTAGAAATGCAGTAATAGCATATATATAGGAATGAATAGAAAGAGGAGCATGACAAAGCAGGTTTTGTGAAGCTGATACAATTCCAAAATAGCCAATCACAGATAAGTGCGGGACAAACGGCATATATAAGCCCCATAGGCGGGAATACACAGCA
>NC_056744.1:1775092235-1775158943 GCF_019279795.1 Protopterus annectens | reverse complement strand
ACCATGCCAATGGCCACATATTTGGCCATTGGCATGCTGTCTGTAACATTTGCACACTTTATTTGGAGCTGTCATGGCTCCATTGTGTTATTTGCAGTAACGTACTCAGTTGTCAACTGAGTACATTTCTGCAACTAACACGACTCTTACACGGGCTGGTTTCAGCTTCGTGGATTACTAATATACCTCATTTGCATGCCTTTTGTGATTAGCATATCCACGCCCTGCCCATGTAAGAGTCGTTTTAGCTTTCTCTTACACGGGATTTCGGGCTGTTCCTGGATCGCGATGGCTGCATGGAGTCTTACACGGCTCTTAGACTCCGTGCAAGCCATCGTGAATCCTGCCCTTTATTTTTTATTTATTTATTTATATTTGTTGACCAGGAGTGTCCGACTGGACGTAGGTCCGTTTTCAGTGGAGGCCCTGGGAGAAAAGCTCCACAGTTAAAATAAAAAGACAGTAGTTACATTGTATTACATAGCGATTAACAATTTACATAGCAATTACTTACAACATATTTACAGATGAAGAACATAGTACATCAGTAGACAACTAGAATCTTTATCTGTGAAGTACATAACAGACATTAACAAATGTTAAAATAAGAAGTTCCTGCTGTATAAGTACTAGGCTTATGAGCATCTGAGCTTGCTATAATCAAGGTAGTTAGTGGAGTGGAAAGAGAGATAGTGGTTGGATGGGGTGGGTGATATTAGAGTGGGAGTTGCAAGGGCATAGCCAGCATGTTTTTAGAATGCAGCTTTTAGTAAAGTTTTGAAGTGGGTGCATGATGGTACGGAGGTAATTGTGGGTGGGAGGGAGTTCCATAATTTGGCTATGGTGCAAGAGAATAGTGCTTCACCAGCAGAGTTATTGGCTTTAGTGATCTACAAGTGATTTTTGTTGCTGGATCTTAGTGGTCTGGTGGTGCGATAGGGTTGGAGTAGATTCTGGAGGGATGGGACATTTATTGGATGGTTTACTAGTTTGTGGGTGAGTGAGAGTTGATACCATTGAAGGAGATGAGGGAGTTCAAGCCAGCCCAGTTCAGCAAGTGAGAGACAGTGGTGACTACGGTAGGATGCCCCTGTGGCGAATTTGGCAATTTTGTTGTAGCAGGTCTCTAGCTTGTTTAGATCCATTGCCTTAGGTTGGTATATTTTGGAGAGGCATAAAGTAGGGTGGAGATAAGGTGGGAATTTGCTATTGAAATCTTTTCTGCTTTGGTGAGAAGATGCTTATTTCTGTATAACGCTCCTAGTTTTTTGTGGACTTTTTTTATGGACATGGATATGTGAATGTCAAATTTTAGTTTATTGTCTATTTCCACTCCTAGCAATTTGGTGTGTTCAGTTGGGTATATAGTGGTGTTGTCTTTGCTGTGATGTTAAAGTGAGAGTTGTTTTGAGTATGTTTGGTGGGTTGGAAGATGAGTAGTTTAGTTTTGTTTGGGTTGAGTATTAATTGGGCATCGGATAACCAAGTTTCAACAGAGGAAAAGGCTTCCTGTGTGACTTTTTGCAGTTTGGGTAGGGACTGGGCTGAGCAGATGATGGTTGAGTCATCTGCGTATTGTATGAGTGTGCCATGTGTGGTGGCAGAGGCTAGATTATTTGTGAAAACAGAGAAGAGTAGTGGTCCAAGGATGGATCCTTGGGGAACCCCTATGGAGAGAGGTAGTTGGGGAGATATCTCATTCTGCCATACAATGGATTGTTGGTGGTCAGACAGGTAACTCTGAAAGCAGTTGGTGACTGATTGTGAGAAGGATAGGTTACTGAGGACAGAGATAAGTTGTTTGTTATTTTATATAACAATACATGCAGAATAATCACTAACCTGCCTGGTAGCGCAGCCTTAGCAGCCTATCTGCATAGGCTTGCTGATTCGAAGCACGGTCACCTGCAGCTGTAAAGTAAATTAAGGGATATTGAGACATACCTATCCGTTGAACAGAATCAATTATCAATTCCTACATACTGCATTCTATGGCTACCTACTCAGTTGTGGGGCATCCTGCATCCCACGGGCCTCCTGTATCCATTGATTCAGGCGGTCCTGCTTCCATCTCTTCAGGTCTGCATGGTGGTGACGGACCTGCTCACCAGTCGAGGAATGCCTGTGACACTGGTGAGGTCATGAGCTAACTGGTTCCAAGCCTCTGCCTTGTACTCCATCCCTAGGAACTGGCCCTGCAGGAGTCTTGACTCATGACGGTGGACAAGGAGCCAAACCATGTATTTCAACTCCTCGATGCCCCAGCGTTGCGCTCGGAAGCATGCACCAGCCATTCTAACTGCAGATGTGAGCTGCAATCAGTTATGGCAAGCATTCCCACCTATGGGGTTTAAATAAGCTGCATTTCCCGCACTTTTTGTGATTGGCCATTTTTGAAAATTCTCAGCTGACTGCAGACTTGCTTAGTAATAGTTAATCTACCATTACTAAGTATATGTATGTTAACAGTGGCTGTTTTTTCTAAGTTGCTATGGCTTAGTGGTTCTGTGCTTTGATTATGATGCACAGAGTCCTGGGTTCGAACCTTTTCATTCATTTTATTTTCATACTGTCCAGACAGGCTAGGGGGTGTGGCTGCATTTAAGCAACGTTGCTCTACGTTGCTCCACGTGCCTTACGGTGCCCTGGTTGGAGCGGCGCGCACGTCCGTGCAAACACATTGCGCTGGTTAAAGCGCTGTTTCACTATGAGCACCTCTATTGCACTGGGTAAAGTGCAATTAAACTGTGGGCAACTCTATTGTGCTGGGTAAAGTGCTATTAAAGTATGGGCAACTCTATTGCACTGGTTAAAGTGCTATTAAATTATGGGCACCTGTATTGCACTGGGTAAAGCGCTGCTTAACTGCAAGCAATTATATATCAGGATCCTTTAAAAATATAATATTTTGTTCACTGATACATTGGCCATTTCACTGCTTATTACTGATATTTTAATCATATTTGCCAGATATTATTCCATGTACTGATTTAAAACATAAATGAGAAGGGGAGTGGTGGGACTCGAACCGTGAATGCCTCTTTTTTATCCGAATGCTCTACCATTATGCTATTGCGTGTGATTTGCATAAACATTCTTTCTTATGCTCTTCCATGTCGGAATTGCTAACTACAATGGGCACACCCGTGCACACACGCGCAAATACGGGCAGCTATTTCGGGAATTTTAAAAAAATAAAATTAATTTTTTACTTTTTATAACTGTGATGGGGGTTTACAATGTCAGGGAGTGTGGTGTTGGGTGCAAGGACATTTGAGCGGACTCGTTCTTGTGTACTTTCATTTTCCTTTTCCAAACCTTGCAGGGGCGTGGACATTTAGACTGCTCGGCAGTCGGACACGCCCCCTGCTTTCCTACCCGGTCCGTGTAAGACTTACTGTTGAGTCAGCGTGCCCTCATGAATATTCATGGCACGCTGACGTCATACCATTCAACTGCAGCCTCCGAGTAAGACTTATTAAGTCTTACATGGAGGATTTGTGAATCCGGGTGTGTAGTGACTGACCTCTCCTACACTTTCATCATAGTTAAACATACATTGAACTGGCTTAACAGGGTTAGTATGTGTTTGGCTTTGAACAGGCTGAAATATATTACCATAATCACTATTATTATTATTATTATTATTATTATTATTATTATTATTATTATCATCATCATTATGTTGATTACTTATGAACTTCTGAGTTACAGTTAGTCAATTAAGTAACTACAATGTGTAAGTACCAGAAAGTGATTGATCCCAGCTGTTGCTTGATCATAAGTAAACAGTCATCGATAAGCTGTAATATAGGCCACCCCTTTCCAGTTAGTCTCACCCATTCAGTTGGGTCTTGCAGTGTCCTCTTGCTTTGAATTTCCCAGTGGCCACTAATGAGCTTGAAGAAGAATATAGGAAATGTTTAACACCTAGGCAATACAGTGCTTTGCAACACTCAATACAGTATGTTCAACAAACTATCCAGAAATCATTATCTATTTTTTTTTTTATTCCAGATGGACTTGAATAGTCATTAAGTTAAGAAAGACCAATGTATGAAAAAGTGACGTAAAGTAAACTGAGTTACTGTCAAAATAAACTGATGTTTCAAACTGTAACACTCAAAAAGTGTTTTCTCAAGATAAAACATAACTGGTAAATTGTGAAACATGTTGATTCTAACATGAAATCTGGTTATTTTATTGCATGTCTTTATCTGGTGACCAATGATCTTTTTTCCATTTTACTTTTTTTTTTCTTGCTACACTTATTTCTTTCAGCAGAATTACCTTGCTGAGTCACAACCATGAATTAAAGCACCAGCTTCACTACTTGGTAAATAACATAATAATATACAATGAATTAAAATAAAAAAAATCATACTCTTTTTTTTTTTTTCTTCTTTTAAACAGTCTGAATTCATGCACCCTTGTACTTCATATGCATAACTTGGTATCATTCCTGCATTCCTGCACTTGTTAATATGATGAGCTATAACACAGTTACACAGTACACAGTTTATTCTTAAGAACAAAAAAAAGGACATTAAATATGTATCACATATAGGACAGCATTGTGATGCAATGATAACATTTTTGCCTCACAGTCTGGGGTTGAAGCCTTACCATCAGCCACTCTTACATGGAATTTGACAAGCTCTCCATGTTTCTATTTGTGTGTGTATTGGCTTTCCCCATATACTCTGGTTTCCTCCCACCTCCCATTAATCTAAATTACCTCTCTTTTTCTCTTCCTCTCTCACACTTATTCTTGCACATGCACACATCACATGCACACATCACACACGCACGCACACACACACACACACACACACACACACACACACACTCTCATTTTTTTTTTGTACACATGGTGCATTTGACCTTGCTTTTGTGGTCCAAGTCAGGGCTGAAAGAACTACAAATTCACTTATGCAGTTACCAATACTAGAATTGTTGTATACATAGTGGAACAGTATACATGCCCTGTGACTGAATCATGTGTAATTGGTGTGTCACAAGGTGCTGTGTCATGTAGCATTTTTTCATCATGGTAAATTCCTTTCTGATTCTGATGGAATACTTTTCTTTCATCAAACTAATGGAGTCCCTCAGAATATTATAATTTAAAAGAAGAACTTCATATGAAAAAAATATTCTCCTCATGGAAGAAAAAAATAAAATGAAAAATGCCATGTAGGTCCACTAACAGAAAACACACCTTTGTTGGTTCATTAAAAGGTATTACATCACGTCTATGCTCCAGTGTGTTAGTGTATAATTTCCATATACAACTTTCTACATAATTACTTTGTTCGATGTACTTTCCTCTAACTCTGACATAGAAGAAGAAATGTCATTTTACATAAGTTCCACTATTTCAGTCTGTTTTTTTCTTTCATTTCTGAGCTAGCTAAATTAATTATTTCATTTTCCATCTCAGTAGACACTGCTTTTACCTGTCAGCCAGCATATTCAAAAACATTCATTATTCATTTTATTTTTTCTAATGTCTATATTCTGAATGCAAAATATGGCCATTTCTTTTACTCTCTCTTTACTTTTTCCCCTCAACTCAATATTTTATTAATTTTACTACATTTATGTCAAACAAATTTTATCATCAGTCACATATACATGCATTCCTCATGGTGTCCCACATTAATTCATTATAGGTTCATAGGTGTTCTAGGCTAATGACCACGAGGACCATTTTAAACATAGCCATGCATCCCAAATCTCTGATAATATTTTGCTAATATTTTCTCACAATTCTCCCTCAGATTCCATCCTTTCAGATTTTGTGCATCCTGAAATAACCTTAACTCCTTCTTGTTTCCCCACCTTCCTCACCTGCATTGCCCTTTTCTGCATCCTCACTTATTCACTCTTCTGTCCACCTGCAAAACTCAAAAATGTCTCACCAATTTTTGTCTCATCTTGCCCCTGACACTTATAGCATTTCATCACCCCCCTCCTCCCACATGTATGTCTTCGTTGTTTCTGTCTCTCTACAGTAGTCAATATATCTTTTCTACAACTTTTCTTTCAGACATCAGCATTTATTAGTTTCCATCCTCCTTCAAGTTTCTTCTTAAAATTTTTCTCTATATCCAGTTTCTATAATTCCTTTACTCACCTGTACATTGAGGGTCTTCTACTGCTCTATCTTCACATTTTGATTTGCTATGATCATCTGTGCAAAATTCTCATCTGTTTATCCTAAGTCAGTCTTATCTTTATTGCCTTTCTGTATTGCCAAAACTTTTTCCCCTTCATATTTTCCTTTTTGTTCCCTCGCCTCCTGATGTTACTTCCTTTTTCCCATTCATATTTTACTTTTTGTTCCCTCGCCTCCTGATGTTACTTCCTACCTAGCTCAGGTATACTATCTGCCTTTGTACATATTATCACATTTACTTGTACATACATCCACTTTCTCCTTTCTTTAGATTTAGTCCACTTGCATTCTATCTTTTTTTTACTATCTCTCCTGTATCCCTCCTTTTTCTTCCCCCATAAGTCCATACCTTCTACTGACCAGTTTGACTGATGAAGTTAAAAAACATCTAGCTTTAACAATCAGTATGTCACTATTAACTATTAGAAGTCTTTCCAGTTAAGGTCCTTCTGCCACTCCATCTACTTCTAAATAGATTATTATTATTATTATTATTATTATTATTATTATTATTATTATTATTATTATATTTCTCATTTTGCTGTTAAAAATGTATTCTTTAGTTGACATTCCAATTTATATTAACATAAACATGAAAAATAGCCTCACATTTCTCCACATAGTGTAATTAGGAACAGCTATACTGGTCGATACACCAATTTTTAGTGATACACTTTGAATTTAGTGTAGCAGCCTTCCCCACAGTTTTAACATAGGGTTCAGCAGCTCATTCCTATGGTATCTAAAACGAGTGCTGCAAGTTCCTTCATGGAAAGGAACCATTGGTTGCTTCCATTTTAACAAAATGAAGCTCTATTTTTGCTATACAAGCCATTTACCCCCTTGGAGGGCTACCAGGAAAGATCACAAAGAATGTATGATATGGAACTAAAGTCAACTGCTGTCTTAAGCAATGATACTTTGTTTTTCTACCCCCCCCCCCTTCAATTAACAGATAGACAGTCCCACCACATGTGTATCCAGGTTGCAAATACTCTGTAAGCATGTTGAGAAATATGTCTGTAGGTGGATTTATGTTTAAATAATTCATGCGGAGTTAATATGCCCAAAAGGGAATATTCATTTGAATAGCCCCATTTGTAGAAGATTAAAATGCCTAATGTTGTTCCAGGCATTTTGACCAGTGCTGTAAGTTGTCATGCCAGTGCAAAAACCTAGATAGTAGTGTTGGTTCCAAAGGAAATGACAGCAAGACAAGCTTCCCAGAGAGGTGTTTTATGGGAAATTAACTCATAAAGCCATCATGTTGTCATAGTAAGCAATTATTAGGCTAACATGTATTCTGTTTAACAAAAAAGAGTTTGTAATGGTCTGATAGAGAAGAGTGTTTGATTCTGGAATCTGAAAACATGATCTTGGAATATTTAAGAGCTATGCTGCTGCCAGAAAAAAAATATCTGCCCATCTTACTTTGTGGAAAGTTATCAAGTTAAGAATGGTAAATGATGAAAATGCTTACCAGTCTTTCATCACATTCTACACACACACACACATACACTCACACACACACACACACACACACACACACACACACACACACACACACACACACACACACACACACACACACACTAAGTGTGTGTGTATGTCTGTTTTATTTGATTTTTCTTTCTCTTTGATTTGTCTGAATCATAAAGGATGTAGAATAATGAAATAAGTCTTCCATAGAGAATCTGTTCCAGTTCCTAATGTTTACTAGCAAATGAAGCATTACATAAACCTCCGAGTCAAGCAGTTTGATGCCTAAGTAGTCTGGAAAAAGAGCCAGATGATTCTAAGTGTCAAGGTGAAACCCAAACTTACTCACCAGTTTCTCTATCTTTGTTGACAAGTCAAATTAAAGCCAGTTTGGATTCAAACCCATTTTTGTGAGATTAATACTGCCTTTATAGGCAAATAGTAATGTTGCCTCTTCAGTGCAAGTTGGGTCAGATGTTTAATAATCTTTTACAAATTCATTTGCAAGGCTTTTGAGGTGTCTATACAATACCAACTTCACAGATGTTTAAAAGTAACAATAAGATTAATGTTTTCTTTGGTATATATTAGATGATTCAATAAACTCCTGCTTTACTTACAAATTGCTACTTATTAAATTTCTACTGTGATATTTTATTTTTTTTCTATCTATATGTGCAACTGTTTCCTGCATTGAGAATGAAGCATTGTAATTTCATTCAGCTATACTGTTGTGTAGTTTTGAATAACAAAGTTAGTTTTTTACTTTGATTTTGACTTTGACTAAAGAAGTTAGGACTTTGACTGAGTGAAATTATAACCTACTAAGTTCTCTGTCCCTGAAATTAAGTTATAAAAAGTCTTAACATATTTTGAAGTATAACTAATAGGTGAGTCACCAGCATAAGCAAACTATTTCTGTGGTGAGGTGCCTGGATCTATTGGTGAAATCCACTTTTAATCTAGACCTAAGACTGGACTGAAGCAGCCATTGGACAGCCTTGCTTCACCCCAATGAGACCTGAGTATTAGACATCAGAGGTTAGTTAAAATGATACCTGATAAGGAAACTGAAACTACTCAATGGTAGCAGGACTGAAGTTCCAATTCATAACCTAAAAAAACTTCTGAGAATCTACTGGAAAGAATGCAGATTCTGTAGTTTGCATTGTCTTATTACAAATATTCAAAGCTAACATCTCAATTTGCTGATTAAGTTGAGTGGGCTGTCTAGGTGGTACAAACCCATACTGTCATAGAGAAACTTCTTAGTAACCAGTAATCTGCTATAATAGCCATTAATGTGTGATCTGTCTGTTAATAGTGTGATTGGCCTGCATTGTGTTATACATCAATAATTCAGAATCTTTAGGAATTAACACTACTTTGATAGGCTGGTGGGTCCCTCTCTGCCTGAAATTGTACATAATTTTGTCATAAGTGTGACAACAGCTGCTACAAAGTTTTGAAAAATTCAGCAGGGAAAATATCCTAGCCAGAAGCATTTTCTGATTTTAATTTGTCTATGAACTTATAATGTTGATCCAATGACAGAAAAAAAAACTTAGGAAGCTGAACCTTCTCCAAATCAAACTCATCAAAACTGAAGGGATAACCTGATCTGCAGAATATAGCTGATTGTAGAAAACACACAATGTAAATAAAAAATTGCCTACATTTCATCTGACTTAGTAAAAATGTACCCGTTGTCTATTCTTCATTTCTTTTATGCATATTCTTTTGTTTTTTTTTTTTATCTGTTTCCTAAGCAGGTCCTTAGAAACATTCATATTGTAGTAAATTTCATTAACTTGAATTTTATTTAGAAGGGCTTTATACACAAGTATAGTACCATTTGCTTAGTTTCGACCTAATTAGATTAATATTTCTGAAAAAATACTGTCCAGAAGAGAATAATATATGTCTAATGTAGTGTTAAGCTGGTCCTCAGCATGCTTTCTCTTTTAATATATTTTAAGATGTAGTTGTTCATTTCACGCAAAATAAAGGCTTGAAAGTCAGAAATTATAATTGAAAAATGTGGGTTGTAAGCTTATTTCCTCCCAAAAAGATATATGGTTATGGGTGCTGGAGGGATCAGGCAGTGCAGGATGAGCATTAGTGACAAATGTCAGCTTTGGTACCCTGGGGGTTGGGATGAGTTTAGACCTGCCTCTTCAGTGATACCTATGTGTAGGCAGATGGTTACTGTAGTTCAGTCTGGTCGGGGTTGAACGTCAGTGTGTTCTTGAACCAATGACCCAGGGAATTTACAAGTATTAGACACTCAAGTCTCTCTGTCTCTCTCTCTCTCTCTGTGAGAAAAGCAACCATTGACAGTCTGCAAGCTAGGTATAAAAGGATAAGAGGCAATATGTGGGGATTTTCTCAAGATTAGAATCTGGTCCCTTCACTAAAAACTAACTCTCACTGTAGAGGAGAATTAATCAGCTCATACAGTTTCTCTGGATGGGAAAATAGGTCATAAGACCCTTACTTAGTGCAGAAAATGCCTGGCTGTTGGCCCTGGAGGAATAAATGAACTCGGGGAGAACAGAAAGTAAAGCCTTTGGGAAAGCCTCAAGGAGGACGGCAGATACAAAGGACAATTATTAATACAAAATCATAAGTTTCATATTCTACCTATCCTTGGGGGAAGTGACCTCAGCACAAGAAGCTGTTAGTAATTGGTTGTTTGGGACCATTCCTAGCTCTTTTGTAGTTCACTGCTTAAAATCTGCCTTTGCACAGCTTTGCGCAGTCGCAGCACCGGTTAAACAAGGTTAAACTTGGTTAAACAAGGTTAAACTTTTTCTGGCTCCGCCAAGTCTGCTCTTCAATTTTTCCCTTAGAACTGTTCTACTTGCAATCTAAACAGCCTATACTCTATCTGAAAAGCTCAGCACTTGCTCCTAAAGCATTTTGTATACAGGTAAAGCACTCTTAAACAAACAAAAGTACTTCATTCACCTAAATTCTGTTGAGTACCCATTTCCCTATAGGTCCTTTCTGACATCAGTTACACAGCAATCTTTTTCACTATTTCTAGCATGTCGAAGGGTCAGTTGCTAGCGTCCTCTCCTGTCCAGCTGGTGAATCTGGGAATCTTGAGGCAATGTTACAATTGCCTCATGTACACAGACAACCCTCTCCTCCTCCCAACAAATACAAACATATGCGAGAGATGCAACTATATAGCCAAACTGGAGGCTGAGCTCTCTCAATTCAGTACTGGCAAGACCAGTCAGGAGGAGAAGGTAACCACGCACACCACAAACCCAGTCTCACATAGAACTATCACAACTGCAAACCAAACACATAAACACACCAAAACATACTCGGAGGCGCTGATTAAAAATCTACCAAAACAACAGAAGCCTCCAAAGCAGACACCCAAGCAACCACCACCTCAAGACATAGCAAATGCAACACATAGTTCACAAAGTCAGTGTGCTAAACAGTCACAGCCCTTAAGGCCAAACAACATGCCAGACACACTTGTAATAGGTGACTCCATAGTCAGGCACACTGACGTCCCGCTCACCAGACTGAACAAGGAGAGGGTCACAGTAAGCTGCCTGTCGGGAGCTAGAATCCGCCACATAACACAAGCACTCAGGTCACTCCACAGCAAGTACAAATATGACTCAGTCATTGTACATGCAGGTGTGAACGACCTGAGACGTACCTCCCTGAACTACATGAAAAGAGACATAGAGGAGCTCTCTGATTATGTAGCCCAGGCCGGTATGACCCTGACCCTGAGCAGCATCTTACCCTCACCAAGAATGATGCCACAGTACAAAGACAAAATGATCAGTTTTAACAATTGGCTTAATTACTGGTGTCATTCTAAGGGGATCCAGTGTCTGTCTGCTTGGGATGACATGCTTGACAAGCCACGCTGCTTCGCAAGGGATGGTTTGCACCTGTCACCCCTGGGCTTCCGGATATTGGCCAAAGCTCTTGCCACCCCCATAGTGCCTTTTTAGGCAAGGCTCAAATGACAAACCTACCTCCCTAGAAAACACAAGTGGAAAAAACTAAGGGTAATGCTGCTCAATGCCAGAAGTCTAAACCTCAAGATGCACGCCCTCGAAGCCCTCCTCAGTATGGAGAACATCGATGTCTGTGCAGTGACTGAAACCTGGTTCAAGGCTCCTGAGAGCACCCCAGCACTATCAGGTTTTACCTCATATCATGCTTTCCGGCCCCAAAACTTGGACAGAACCACAAAAGGAGGGAGTATCCATTTTCATCAAAGATACCCACACCTCCAGGTTAGTGGCAACGCACGAAGCATCGGAGACTATCCAGGTGCAACTAACCATAGGCAAAACTGCCTTACAGTTTGTAGCATGCTACAGACCACCCTCTCAAACTCAGGAACCCCACACAGCCTTCCTGAAGACACTGGAGAGTATGAATGTCTCTCCAAATACCATCATTTTGGGAGACTTCAACTACCCAAACATAGACTGGGAACATTACTCAAGCCCCAACACTCTAGCCCAAAGGTTCTTAGAATTCATAAACTCAAATGCAATGGAACAACTAGTCACCAGTCCCACAAGAGGAGACAATATACTAGACCTGATCATCACAAACATGGGGACAAAATGCTCCACACCGAAGTACATCCCTCTTTGGTAAGATCAGACCATAAATTAATCTCACTGGAAATCCACATCCGCCCCACCCCTGCACAAAAGACCACAGTGAAGAACTTCTCAAAAGCAAACTTCACACTTCTTAAGACTGAAGTGGTATCTTTCAAGGCCCCTGGGCCAGTGGAAACCACAACCCACACTGCTGAATCCTTTGCAAATGCCTTCTATGGGCACCTTCAAGAATGCATGGATCATGCAATCCCAAATAAAACCAAGACCCATTCCCCCAAAGGCAGGCGACCGGTCTGGTGGACCCCAGCCATAAACAAACTTTACAACAGAAGGAGGAAGCTACTACATGACAGAGCAAAATCCATAAAAGGTAAGGCATCTCTGATCAGTACTAGCAAAAAACTGCGATCACTCATAAAATCATCCAAGGCCAACTTTGAGAGAAAAATCGCAAATGACACAAAAGACAATCACAAGGCCTTCTTTAGCTATGTTAGAAACCTGGGTGGAAACTCCCAGATATGCTCAGAGTTAGTCCAAAATGACACAAAATACACTGAACCCACTGACATTGCCAACATTCTGGCAGACAGGTTCAGTGCAAATTTCTCCTCCCCCTCCCCCCCAAAAAGAGAAATAACTATCCCAGCAGAGTGTAGCCTCCCTAACATTTCAGATGCCCAGGTGAGAGCCGCCCTCTCTAAAGCTAAAAACACAGCATCAATGGGACCGGATGGTGTCCCGGGCTGTGTGCTACATGAACTCCAAGAGGAACTAATCCCACACATAAGGCTGCTGTTTAATCTTAGCCTTACCACAGGATACGTACCCAAAGAGTGGCGTACGGCAACAGTGGTCCCACTTCACAAAGGCGGTGCTTCTACAGACCCTGGAAATTACCGCCCCATAAGCCTGACGAGCCTGGTCTGCAAAGCTATGGAGAGGATCATTATGGAACTCATAAACAAAGACATTGGGGACCTACAGACATTGGATCCTACCCAATTTGGCTTTGTCAAGGGCAGATCCTGCCTTCTGAACTTGGTCGACTTTTTTGAAACAGTCACTAAGGCCATTGATGAGGGTAAGGCAGTTCACACAGCCTACCTTGACCTTGCAAAAGCCTTTGACACAATACCCCACTCGGGCATCATAGACAAACTCACCAGCTTAAATGTAAACCCATATGTCACAAGATGGGTTGCAAACTGGCTCAAGGACAGAACCCACAGGGTCAGAGTTGCTGGAGCTATGTCAGACTCTAAGCCAGTCACAAGCGGTCTCCCACAGGGCTCAGTCCTGGGACCCCTCTTGTTCGGCATTTATTTTTCCGAGGTACAGGCAAACATAGGAGGATTGTGGCTGACAAAGTTCGCAGATGACTGCAAACTGGGCGCCATAATTGATACTCCAGCAGACACAAACATCCTTCAGAGAGAGCTCATAGAAATTAATAATTGGTGCCAGAGCCATGGCCTTAAGCTAAACGCCAAAAAATGTATAGTCATACCCTTTGGGAAAAACAAGGTACCGACAAATTACCACATAGGCGGTAATCCATTAAGTACGGAAGAGGTAATCAGGGACCTAGGGACCCAGGTTGACAGTAACCTCTCATTTGACACTCACATAGCCAAAGTGGTTAGGAAGACCTTCTATATTGCCCACCTTATCATGAAGGGTTTCACATCTAGATCAAGAGAGGTCATTGTGCCCCTGTACTCTTCTCTTATCAGGCCAATGATTGAGTACAATGCCCCATTTGGGATGTATCTCACCCGACACCTGCAGCAGTTGGAAAGACCCCAAAAGTTCCTCACCAAGAGGATAAAGGGTCTTAAACATATGTCATATGCTGCCCGACTAAAAAAACTCCAGCTCTATTCAGTCGCATACCGCCTACTCAGAGGTGATCTGTGCCTGATGTACAAGGCTATGTCCAATCCTGAATTAATGGACATGCTCCACCTCAGAAAATCCAAATCCATCAGAGCCACGAGAACAAGTGACTTAAACCTCAACACAGAAATAAATAGAACGTGCTGGAGGGACAGATTCATAACCCAGAGGCTCCCTACACTCTGGAACAGAATCCCAGTCCATGTTAAGCAGAGCCCTCACTGACTCTATTCAAGAGAAATCTCGACGAGTGGATGGGAGATCGTAGGTTTACCCCGGGGGTCATCTCTTTGTCACTACTAGACAGAGGCATAGTAAACTAAACCCTAAAAGGGCGTAGTATTCTCATCCTAAGGGGTGGTGTAGGCCACATACACTCTGGCTGGGCTTATAAATGCCCTAGGGCAGATAGCCTAGTACGAACCTATGAACCTATAAAAAATAATGTAGCTGTTTCAATGAATGGTTGAATTTTGATTTGACTAGACCATAATGCTTAGTGTATCACAGGGATTTTTTTACCTTGTCCAGTGTGGTATTTGTTATTAATGTATAGTCTATTCTGGAAAATAAAGTTTTATTTTTTAAGGTCGCAATGAGAGCATATATAAATATATATTTGTTTTGTCTCTGGGTTATGATGTTTCCAACAGCCCACCAAATGAAAAAGCATTCATTAAAGATAACAGTTTGATCTTTGTTATGTGATGATAGCTTTCTGCTAGTTGTATCCTTTGTATCCTCCACTATGGAATTCAGATCCCCAACAAAAATTACATTTTCTGTTAAGAGTAAATTAAGCCCCTTTCTAACTTCCTTTAGATCCAAGTTATATTTCCTTTATGCATTATAAATTTATGCTAAGGTATAGCGCTTTTCTTCCAGACAGAATTATATCACCAAAGTACCACTTTTTCTCCCAATAATGATTGATTTATAGACCAGCACCATTTCAAACCTTATTCTGCTGCTCCTTCCCTTTTCACATCATTATGGTTAATAACAGGCTTGTAAAAGTATTTTGTTTGCACAAGTCCAGACCTGAAAATTATGCATGTCTAAATAAAGCTCCAGTAAGAGAATACACACACCTGAAATTTCATGAGTGCAAGCACTTTGTGGAGTTGCTAATACCATTAATGTTTAGTGACAGAACATGCAAATATTTCATCATACATTAGGAAAGTTAAACTGGACTTCTCCCTCAAATGTCTGTCTAAAAAACAAGTAAACAATTGAGTCCTATCAGGTCTGTCCTGGGAAAATCAGATATATTAAGAGTTAGCAGGGAAGGCAAAATAAGGACAAAAAATTAAAATTAAAAGAAGAAGACCGGTTTACACATCAACTAATAAATTAATAATCTTTTCTGCAGGGCTGGCAAGCGATTGGATAACTAAGTGAAAGCTTTAAAATGTGTTGCCCCTGGAAAGAAGGAATAAAATTTATTAAGTAAAGAAAATGACATGTGAAATTCCTTCAGAAATAGAACAACTGTAGGAAAAGAACAGACTAATCGCTGAGGTGCAGGCTCCCTTACTGGGGCCCTTATGCCAGTTGCCTCGTCATCCTTTATTTTCCTATGTAGATTACCAGGAACTTATATACTCTGTCAATTTCTAAACATTTCTTATTATCATGATGCAGGTTGATCAGCATGATTATAACTACAGGTAATAAGTAAAAATAATGTGCATGTCCTGTAAATAAATAATGCTGTTAAGACACTAACATTCATTTCAGGAGAAAAATAAAACTTCTTTAATAGGTATTTGCAATTATAATCAAACACCACAAAATGACCATCTTTGCAGGAAGGCAAAACAACTTTAATGGTCAAGCATACCATAAAAGTCTGTCAGGCAAATATTCAGAGATCTCACCTCCTTGACTTTATGCCTCAAAAATGTATTCCATTCAGTGGAAAATATAGACTTGAAACAATAAGATCTTGTCTAGAATAAGTTATCTGCAATACATTTTGTCTACAAGCTAGTGTGAAACTCCCTATTTTGGCTTGATTTCATAACTCTCTGTGGTCCTGTCTGTGTAGCCACAAAGCACTGAAGCTATCTATACTCCAAGAATGAAACTTTACCCCACAATATGTGCCTTCATCATAAATAACACTTGTTTTCAGCTAAAATCCAAGTTCTCCTGGAGGTTTATGTGAAATATATATTTAAGTTTTTCTACATCTACTATTTCAGATTATGAAAATCTTGCATGCTATTAGATAAATACATACAACTATAATTCTGCTGGGGACGAGGTTAAAATGCATAAGAATTCCTAGACATACATGACACACCACAGATGAAATAATAAAATAACAACTTTAATAAAAATAATAAAATGTATATGGTAAGCTCTTTTGTGGTACACTGCTTTTCAGACCAGTACAATTACAGAAGTGTAACACACCTGCTTTTAAAACAACCAATCAGCTGAAAATAATTAAATGAGGAAAATCTTTCTCATCCAATCAAAACTCTCAAAAATTACACAAATCAAAGTACAGATCTGCGCCACATAGCCAATCAAAATCATTAGGCATGTGCACAAATCACTTCAAAATGAGCCATAATGGCCAATCAACCTAGAGCAGGAAGTGTTGTTTTCATTTATAGTAAGTTAACCAGTCAAATAGCTATCTATGAACACAAATCAAAATACAGATCTAAGCTGTAACAGCCATTGTAATTTTAAATTAATAGTCACATTGTGATAACAAAATGTTGGAATTTAATGGTGATAACAATAATTTATTAGAATGTAAGGAAGCCTTTTGGCAGTTATATTTGGGAGCTGATAGAGCACCCGGTCTCAATGAGACTATTAATTTAAAATGTTTTTAGTCATGCCAGAAGTAAAAAAGGATGATTGGAACATACAAGTGTCTGTACATTGTTTGAGATCTTTTCTTTTATGTACTGAAATGTGTTATTTATAAACTTATGTTTTTAATTGGTTTTTAATCAGGACAAATATGATAGCGTCATTCTAAAAGTATGTCATGTGATTTGTTTAATTAGTATATAAATGATTTGTGGGTAGTTAGGTTCATTTTTCTGAGGAAGTTCATATATTAAAAGTGGATGAAAGCGCTAACTTCAGTGTCTGTGTCCTATGTTTTCTGGGATTTGCTACCTACACAGTGTTTGTAATTCCGTTTTTCCAGTTTCAAGTGTTTGGTGATTTTCAGTGAAACATTGTTGCAAAAAGAAAATTTAGGCACAAGATCCAAAAGTTCTTTCAGTGCCATATCCAGCTAGTTTCCAAAGCCTTTTTGCATCTTTTACTCAACCTAGCCACTGTAAAGATTGAGAAAAGCAGTATCAAACTAGTGGCTAAGCTGCTAAATGTTTAGACATTTCTTGCCAGTGAAATGCAATCTTCCCTGAGAACTTCAAATGATTAGTGTTCAGCTAGCTCTTTGCCAAGGTTGGGCAGGTCAGTGTCACATTGGGGAATATCTTACACTTCATAATTTTTGTGAGAAAAAGTTGATCTTTTCTGTCAGGAATATTTCCTAAAGTAGAACTAGTGTTTTAATGGCTGTCATGAAAAATTTAACTTCAAATCTGACATTGTTGGCCATAGTTCCCTTTGGGAAATGTCTTTCAAATGACTGATTTCTTTGAGTAAATGTTTTAATTTCTGGTCAAAACTTGAGGCTAAGCGCTAGGACTTGGGGTTTTGGGGGCTGCCATTAAAATACTTACATCAGAATGCATTTTTCTTGCCAGTTTTATTTCACTATCTAGCCTAAGCTCTGCTACTCTCTCTTTTCAGACACTGTGTTTGGTAGACAGGCAGTCTTAAATCCTTGAGAAAGTCCCTTATTGTTTATCATAGTTTGTTTGGGAATGTTTTACATTTCTCTAAAAAAAGGTTGTTACGGACTGAGGCTAGTGTGTTTGGTGGTCATTACAAAAAATACTACTTCAGATGTTAATCTTGCTGTCAGGGAGTAAGACTGACAGTTCAAGGATCCATGAACCTCTTGTTAGACAACTTTCTCAACAGTCAGATGGTCCTGAGACCCTGTGGAAATTCCATTATAATGTATTTATTTATTTTTATGTGAGGAGAAAGTGTTACTTTTTTATCATAAACTGTTGCGAGGGAGTGGGGCAAGTGTGTTTGGTGGTTATGACTAAAATCACTTACCTCAGAACTTAATTTTTAGTCAGGAGGTAAGACTAGACTCTTCAAAGCTCTGATCATCACCTGTCATACACCTTTTGCAGCAAGGACGTGGACCTGGGTTCCCATAACTTAATCAGTGGACATCATTGTGAGTGACCCAATGTCTTTATCGATAGGAACAGGATATCAACAACATTTTGGCTGGCAATGTGTGTACCTACCAAGTATATGACCCTGTTTGGGAGGGTGGCCTAATGGTTAAGGTGTTTGCCTTACACACACAAGGTGCAGGGTTTGAGTCTCACAAGGGATAATTGGCTAGGCTTAAAGTTGCTTGCAAGGGCAGTTAGCTTAGTACTAATCTAGGAATTAATGGTAGAGGTTGCACATATGCTAGATATGGGAATCATGGGAGCTGCCCAGATGATGCACATAAGTATTATATATAATACCCTGTGAATTGCACTATAGCTGGAAGTTGATGAAATGGAAGTCTTTCTGAGTCACATACTGAATGCTATGTGAAGCATATGGGGCCAAGATGATAATGTCTGTAGGTCTCTGTAGTTTGTAGACCTCAGCCTGTATCATTATGTGGCTGCATAGTGGTGGCCCTCCCCTATGCTGTTTGCATAAAACCACCACACAGGATCATGTCAATGTAACAATGTGAATATCATTAAGCTGATACACATGAAACTGTGAAAATGTCCCCATCAGACATTAAAATGTACCTGTGGAAAGGATGGTTAAGGCTTGCTAAAAATCTGTGTACACTGTAATAGGCAGCCCATGCATCCTCCTTGATTCCATATGTGTGCTGCACATGTCACCTAACTCCTGTACATTACTTATGTTCACTGTGTAATGGCCAGCCATGTACTGGTTCTAGAGAATATATCAGCCACAGGTGGAGCTGTCTGCATTGCAGTGGGTGATGATGTGCAACATCATAGACATTGATTCTAGAAACATCCACTAACACACTCTGCTCTGGCATTATAACATGAGTTAACCTCCTGTACATCAGAAAATGTTGGCATTCAGAATAAATGATTGCTGTTGCTGTTTATGCTAAACCTATATATTTCTGAATCATCTGATACGTTTTATTTCATAATTTGATTATACAATGCTTTTCATTAGCACGTTGACACTAATTTGCATTCCACAATGCAGTCATCTGCATACCATGCATACCACCTAATTTCTCTGCTAGTTTTGTCTCGCTACTTCTATCTCTGAATTTCCTCCTCTCTGCATGCTGCTACTCACTGCACTATTTCATGTACTGTTATGTGTTGTTTCTGAATATCCCCATTATTATGCACAATACTTTTTTTTTCATTTTCAACAGCTTTTTCTGAATCTGTTGCTATTTCTTCATGGAAATTGGTGCTATCAAACGATAAATGCCCATCTTGCCCACTTGCCCTCTTTTTAGTATACAGTTTCTCTCACTCTCTCTCTCTCTCTTTCTCATAGGTTCATAGGTTCATACTAGGCTATCTGCCCTAGGGCATTTACAAGCCTAGCCAGAGTGTGTTTGGCTTTCACCACCCTTTGAATTGAGTTAACTGTGCCCTTTTTAAGGTTAGTTTACTGTGCCTCTGTCTAGCAGTGGCACAGAAGTAATCCCCGGGGTAAACCTACAATCTCCCATCCACTCATCAAGATTCCTCTTGAAGAGAGTCAGTGAGGGGGCTCTGCCTAACAAGTATTGGGATTTTATTCCAGAGCGAAGGGAGCCTCTGGGTTCTATTTATTTGTATTTATTCATTTGCATTTATCATATTGACTGCTGTACATCGTAGGACAAATGTCCAGTATTCCCCACAAAAGCAACAGCACTTATAGTGAAAGCCCAATTCCAATATTTTATTTCTGTGTTGTTACTATTACTTATTATTATGTGCAGCAAGTGATACATTTTTGTTTTTTTCACTTTTAATGCCTCACATGCTTATCTCTGCATATCAAAAATGCCATTCTTATTAAGCATTTTCTTAAAGTCATGTACAGTGCTGCAATATTCCTTTAAATAAGGAATGTTATTTTTCTTCTAAATATCAACATACATTTAATATGCAAACATAAGTTATTTAACACAAAGTTTTCCAGGTTAAACAATTATAACTTTCTGTTAATTTAGATCCTGCAGGATGAACAATTCACTCAGATGGCATCCTTTAGCATCCTTGTAAGTAATTTACAATAGTTACACCAGTTTCATTAGTTTCCCTGCTTCCAGCAACTTTCCCTGCCTCCTTTCATGCAGTCTTTTCTTCCTCCATATTGGTATTCCATACCTATAAACAGAAGACTGTTAAGTGTATTAATAGAAGCTCAAAAAAAAGATGTACAAACAAACCATGTTCATCAAAATGAAATATATGCATACATACATATAGCATATGTGTGTGGGGGTGTACATGTACATCTATGCATATTTACATATGGACTTAAGCACAACTAGGGGAGAGTAACAAAAAAAAAAAACACGAAAATAGCTTTCCATTGGTCTACCCTATACTCCAGTTCTATCTCCTTATCCCTTGTGCCATAGCCAAGACTCTCTTTACAATATTTCTATATTATCCCACTTCCTAGTAAACAGATTATCTTACCTCCTGTTGCATAAAAACAGAATGTAATAATGCATTATCTAGATATTTATCTTGTTATTTTTGCATTGCCTCATAAAAAGTACATGACTGTGTTCATATTTATGAAGCATGTAAAATTATATTTCAAAACAAAAAAAGACAATAATAACCTAAAGGGAATGCAATTCTAGCAATTCTACTGAAACAATTTGTATTCACTGATACCTTGAATCCTCAAAGAAACATACCAACACACTCTAATAGTAGAATTAGAGATAATATAATTATTCCCACTGTTTGTTAATCGAGAACATTTTCTATCGAGTCTCTTCAATGTATACATTATAGCCATTAAAAGAGTGATCCAACATAGTGCAGTCACTATGATATCCATATGGTACAGCACGTGCATTACTTCATGCAGACACAGAACAATGTGACCTTGTACTAACCACTGCTACATATATATGGTAACAGAACAAGCTAAAAATAAAATTTCTCAACATTGTAACAATCAATATAGGTAGGACAAAGTTCCATCTACTGTTCACAATGCATGCAGACTTTAATAAGCATTTTACAGCAACAAAAACACCAAAACAAGTCCCATATTTTTAAAGTGGGACTTAAAAGTTGATTTCTTTATATAAGATGACATCACAAAACAATAGAATTATACTATATGACACATGACATTAAATTATGTTTATGAGAATTTTTCCATTTTTAACTTTGTTATGCAATTCTTTCCATACAGTAAAATGTTCAGAGCATACTAATATTTATTAAATGCCCACTAATCACAAAAAATATATTTTTTCTACTAGCTATTACCTTGAAAGAGAATGAGCATCCAAGATCAAATCTCCAAAAAAAGATAACCACAAATAAGTGAGAGAAAAACACTATTTCAATTATCCAGAAACCTCCCATATGTTTTAAATTATATGGATACTCACATCTGTTTATTTAGTTGCTATTCATTCACCTGGTATGTTGGACTGGTCTATTGATCCTTTTCAGCTACAATAACAATATGAGCTCAAAGAGCAGAAATACACCACATATGTAAAATGAGTATATAGCAAAATTCACTACTTAATGGTAAGATGGATTGTAGGTAGAGTAAGACTAAAAGATCCACTCCCAAATTCTTTATACCTTGCATGGCATGCAAGATCCGTGCAGGAGCCCTAACAGGCAATATATCTGCCGTGCGATCCAGGAACAGCCTGTAGGGGCATGCACGAGCGCTGCTGCACCAATCCTGGACAGACTAAGCCCCTGTATGCAAATCACCCGATTTGCAGGAGAAATCCATGCAAATGAGGTGATTTTGTGATCCAGGAAGCTTGCAACTGGCTGTGCAGGACTAGTGCAATCTGCAGAAATGTACTCGGTTAGTAACCGAGTACATTTCTGCAAAATCCAAAACGGAGCTGTGACAGCTCCAAATAAAGGCTGCATATCATCTTGGAAGCATGACAATGGTCAAGTACAAGGTCATTGGCATTGCAAACAGCCAAAAAAATAAAAAATCTACTTTTATTTTTTTTTAGCCGATCTCGGCTGTTTAAGCGTAGGGCAGCTGTGCGCAAACGGGATCGGGGGAAATAACAAAATAAACCTAAATTAAGCATTCTATCTAAAATCAGTATTCTGCCATGCAAGTCAAAGGCAGGCAGAAGACAACATGGTCAGTGAGTAATGGTTGCTAAGGGGGTGAGGCTCAGTGTGAGACATGTAACTATGCATTAGCAGGCAATCCTATGCAAATGAGGGGAATAATAGTGAATCCCAGTTTTCCCCAGCATGCTAGTCAGATCACAACAGTGTAAGAGTAGGAATAGCTTGGTGCAAGCCTAGGAGTTAGCTGACATCATAGGGCGGTGTGTCAGGCATACTGTAAGTGGATTGGAGCCCTGTTGGTCAGGTTTGCTCCTAGCTTAGCACAGCTATGCTAGAATGTATGCCTGAATCTGCCTAGCACTCTTTACATTGCCTAAGTGGGTATTCATGCCGCACACTGGGTTTTAAAGGAAGAAGACAAAAGTTAAACCAGGAAATAGCAGCACTGTGCATATTTGAGCACTTGGTTTGCACGGCGCACACACAGGCTTAAACAGGAAGGCAATGGGAAGGGAAAACAGCAGTAGGAAGGTAATCAAGATGAACTAGCATAGCTGGCAGGTGAAATGTATCAGAATCAGCCAATTACACAGGCAGCATACCAGCCCAGCCCAGAACACTACTATAAACTATGCAAACTCCTTCCTCTCTGTTTTTTCCCACACTCTACACCACCGATGTATACAAGCGGGGAACTTTTAACAAACAAACCTACAAAATGAGAGGGGCTGCAGCAGCCAACATAGAACAACTTGTGCAAAAGGCTGAGGGTGATGAGGATGTGAATACTGCCGATCAACCCACAGTGAGGAGACGGAGAAGAGTGTACAGACCCAGGGTAACCTACCAGGGGCTACATGAACTGGAGATAGTGGAGCGCTATAGGGTGAACAGGGACCTCCTACAGCAAATTGTTGAGCTGTACCCATGCCTGACACACCAAACTGACTGAGGGGAACCCATCCCAGTGGATACCAAGGTATTTGTAGGCCTAAGAATACTAGCCACAGGTACCTCCCAAAGCTCAACTCGGGATATCATGAGGATCTCACAGGCAACATCATCCAGAGTATTCCACCAGTTCCTGGATGCCATGTCAGCACATGCCAGTGAGCAAGTATATTTCCTCAACACCCGTGAGGTGTTGGCCAGCAATATGCATCTCTTCTACCAAATAGCAGAATACCCTGAGGTAGTGGGTGCTATTGACTGCATGCACATATGCATCAAAGCACCAACTGGTGATCAGGGTAGGGCCTACATCAACCGCAGGGGCATCCCCTCCATCAACTGCCAGATCTTCTGTGATACCCAGGGCATTATAATGAATGTGTGTGCTGGCTGCCCTGGATTCTATCACAATTTTCACATTTGGCATCTAACGCAGCTTTACCAGAGATTTGCCAATGGGGACATCCCCTACGGTCACCTAGTGGGGGATGCTGGTTACACAATGGAGCCGTCACTGATGACACCCATCAGAAATGCACACACACCTGAACAAGAATGCCATAATGAGGTACAAACACAGATCAGACTTATAATAGAGTGTGTGTGTTTGGAATGCTCAAGTCATGGTTCTGGTGTCTGTACACATCTGGTGGAGCCTTACAGTACTTACCAGCTACATGTACCCAAATTTTTATGATATGTGCCATGCCACACAATATGATCCTGCAGAAACAGCTACAGCAGGAACAACACGGGGCAGGGCCACACATCCCTCCACCAATGCCAAGGCCTGCACAGGCACAGAGTGACTTGGAGGAGGAACAACCTGAGCCTGCCCTAGTAGGCAGATGGAGGCATGCCCAGTATGTCGAGGCCGCAGCAAAGAGACAACGCATAGCACATACACTGACACAGTAGGGACCCAGGGAATGACACCTCTCTCTGACTCACACATACAGTAAAAGGGATGCCAAACATGACACTACCTGTGCTCAACCATGTATAGGGAGTGTACTATGTGCATCCAACATAGGAAGCCCTCCAGCACCATCCACAATTCTGGCACACCCACAAGGTAAGTCAATCAACCTAACAATTGCCAAATGGAGTAGAATGTGTCATTACCTGTGTCTTATGGTATGGATGTGAGCATGCAAGGGAATTGGGTGGCTAAATGGTATGGCAGCAGAAAGTAGACACCCATAGTAGCACCATAACATCTGTAACATATACTGGAGTCACCATAGTAGCCAGTACTACACAGGGTGACAAAACCACTACAGGAAATGTACTGAGCAGCATGTGTGTTCATATGACTCACACATGCCAGTCAGGGTGGTTCACATACCCAACAACAGTCTCAGCCAGCAGGATAGGTGTAGACAAACCCAAACAGAGCCTGTGCTATGGTCTCTGAACGATGGCGATGGGTAACCACCCCCCAGGCCTACACAGACAGACTACAGCAAGTCAGGCAGTGGGATGATAGTTCTGAAGGGTAAGAAGTCAGACACTAATATGTAGGGCAACCAAAGCTAAGATCTGTAGTACACTGGTATGCCTCTAGTCAGCATGATAGGTAAGAATACAGAACAAACTGGAGTACCTGACACTCCAGTACAATCATAGCAAATATGTGCAATTGTCAGGTGTGCCCCTCCATCCTACATAGTAATGTAAAAACAGTCGGGTGTGCCCCCCCCAACCCTGTGTAGAAATGTAGAAATAGTCAGGTGTGCCCCCCCATCCTATATAGTAATGTAATAACAGTCAGGTGTGCCCCCCAATCCTGTATAGAAATGTAGAAATAGACAGGTGTGCCCCCCCATTCTACATAGTAATGTAATAGCAGGTGTGCCCACCCAATCCTGTGTAGAAGTGTAGAAATTGTCAGGTGTGCCCCCCAATCCTACGGAGTAATGTAATAACAGTCAGGTGTGCCCCCCAATCCTGTGCAGAAATGTAGAAATAGACAGGTGTGTCCCCCTCATCCTATGTAGTAATGTAATTACAGTCAGGTGTGCCCCCCCCCAATCCTATGGAGTAATGTAATAACAGTCAAGTGTGCCCCCCAATCCTGTATAGAAATGTAGAAATAGACAGGTGTGCCCCCCATCCTATGGAGTAATGTAATAACAGTCAGGTGTGCCCCCCAATCCTGTGTAGAAATGTAGAAATAGTCAGGTGTGCCCCCCAATCCTACAGAGTAATGTAATAATAGTCAGGTGTGCCCCCAATCCTGTGTAGAAATGTAGAAATAGACAGGTGTGCCCCCCATCCTATATAGTAATGTAATTACAGTCAGGTGTGCCCCCCCAATCCTGTGTAGAAATGTAGAAGCAGTCAGGTGTGCCCCCCATCCTACGTAGAAATGTAGTAACAGTCAGATGTGCCCCCCAATCCTGTGTAGAAATGTAGAAATAGTCAAGTGTGCCCCCATCCTATGCAGAAATATAGTAACAGTCAATGCCAAATGATCGACAGATGCCCTGCAGAAACAGCATGCTACCTGTAGGTGTACAACACAAAGGTCAGCACGGCAGTACAAACTACCTGGACTTGATCCACACATTAAATACAGGCAGGCATACTGGGCATGCTCACACATAGAGAAATGAAGGCAATGTCTGTCAACAACTTACCAAAAGGTCATACTGGGCATGCTCACACACTTAAACACATGAAGGCCATATCTGCAAACATCAGTGGACCAGACATATCTGGCAGTTGCAGATGTTAGTGCAGACACTCCTCAGTATGCACCACTCATGCCTTGCACACACAGTGGATAGGAATACAGACATATGTGTAAGGACAGCACACTATAATAAGACAAAGTTAGATGTACATAGATGTGTGGAAGAGGCTAACTGTGACAAGAAGCCATCCAGGCCAGTCCCACCCAGCACACAGCCAAAGGGCCCCAACCACATGAGGGTCAGATGTCACTCACTGCAGATACTAGCCACTAGCATCTGTCAGCATTACAGACTATGTGGTGCACGTGTTAGCTCTGCAACATGACTGTACATGGAAGTAGTCATGTAGCAGCTGTATACGCGTACCTGTGAAATATGACCCTGTGTGTGCCCGCATATGGCATGTCAACCTCTAGATTAATGGGTTATGGCCCATGCACACACACTGCCCTCCTCATAGCCCTACTATGACAAGCCTGCTGAGGTCATCCACTGTGAAATACACCTTTGGGAGAGTAGTAGCCCAGTAATCTCCGTGGCGCATCCCATAACTGCGTACTGCTGTAGTGTGATAAACTAATTAGGTAGGAGTTCCAATCCCAGACATGGCAACTGTGTGTGTGTGTGTGTGTGTGTGTGTGTGTCTGTCTGTGTAGAGAGCAATGCTTTTTAGGGTAGTCACACTTCCTACAATTGAAATGCTCTACTTTGGTAAGGCTGCTGATGTCATCCACCTAGAAATACATCTCTGGGAAGGATGTAGCCCAGTAATCTCCATAGTGTGTGCTATAACTGCAGACTGCTGTAGTGTAATAAAATAGGTAGGTAGGTGTTTTAATCTCAGACTTGGCACCTGTGTGCCTGTGTGTTTCTGTGTAAAGTGCAATGATTTTAGGGTAGTCACACTCCCTACAACTGAAATGCTCTACTTTGATAAGGCTGCTGCTGTCATCCACCTAGAAATACATCTCTGGGGAGGCTGTAGCACAGTAATCTCTGTAGTGCGTGCCATAACTGCGTACTGCTGTAATGTGATAAATTAGGTAGGAGTTCTAATCCCAGACTTGTCAAGTGTGTGTGTCTGACACTGTCTGTGTAGAGAGCAAAGCTTTTTAGGGTAGTCATACTCCATACAATTCGAATGCTCTACTTTGGCAAGGCTGCTAATGTCATCCACCTAGAAATACACCTCTGGAAAAGTAGTAGTCCAGTAATCTCCATAGTGTGTCCTATAACTGTGTACTGCTGTACTATGGTAGATTAGTTAGGTAGGAGTTCTAATCCCAGATATGGCAAGTGTGTGTGTGTGTGTGTGTGTGTGTGTGTGTGTGTGTGTGTGTGTGTGTGTGTGTGTGTGTGTGTGTGTCTGTGTGAGACTCTGTGTAGATAGCAATGCTTTTTAGGGTAGTCACACTACATACAATTTGAATGTTCTACTTTGGTAAGGCTGCCGATGTCATCCACCTAGAAATACACCTCTGGGAAAGATGTAACCCAGTAATCTCCATAGCACGTGCCATAGCTGCATACTGCAGTAGTGTGGTGTAGAACTCTGGTAGGGTTCTATTCCCACCCATGGCAATTCTGGATGTTATGAGTGTGTTTCAATGCCTGTGTAGGGAGCAATGTATTTTAGGGTAGTCACACTCAGTACATTTCAAATGCCCTACTTTGGCAATCCTGTTGATAATATTCACTGTGAAATACACCTTTGGGGAAGGAGTTTTCCAGTAATCCCTGTGGTGCATCCTATAACAGTTTCATGCTGTAGTGTGATATAGATCTCCGTTATGGGTTCTATACCCAAACATGTTGGTTGTGGATGTTTTGTGTGTGTTTCAATGTCTGTGTAGGGAGCAATGCATTTTAGCCTAGCCACACTCACTACAGTTTGAATGCCCTACTTTGGCAATCCTGCAGATGTCATCTAATGTGAAATACACCTTTGGGGAAGGAATTATCCAGTAATCCCCATGGTGCATCCTATAACAGCTTTATGCTGTAGTGTGATATAGAACTCTATTAGGTGTTCTATACCCACACATGTCGGTTGTGGATGTTTTGTGTGTGTTTCAATGTGTGTGTAGGGAGCAATGCATTTTAGCCTAGCCATTCACACTGCAATTTTAATCCCCTTCTTTAGCAATCCTGATGATGTCATCCAATGTGAAATATACCTTTGGGGAAGGGGTTCTCCAGTAATCCTCACAGTGCATTCTATAACAGCTTCATACTGCAGTAGTGTGATATAGACCTCTGTTAGGGGTTGTATACCCACACATGTCGGTTGTGTATGTTTTGTGTGTGTTTCAATGTCTGTGTAGGGAGCAGTGCATTTTAGCCTAGCTACACTCACTAAAATTTAAATGCCCTACTTTGGCAATCCTGCTGATGTCATCCAATGTGATGTGAAGTATACCTTTGGGGAAGGAGTTCTCCAATAATCCCCGTGGTGCATCCTATAGCAGCTTCATGCTGTAGTGTGATATAGATCTCTGTTAGGGGTTCTATACCCACACATGTCAGTTGTGGATGTTTTGTGTGTGTTTCAATGTCTGTATAGGGAGCAATACATTTTAGCCTAGCCACACTCACTACAATTCGAATGTCCTACTTTGGCAATCCTGCTGATGTCATCCAATGTGATATACACCTATGGGGAAAGAATATTCCAGTAATCTCCATGGCACGTACTATAACTGCATACTGCTGTAGTGTAATAAACTAATTTGGTAGGAGTTCTAATCCTGGACATGACAGGTGTGTGTCTGTGTTTGTAACTCGTATCCTGTATGTAGGTGGTTGTGAGTGTGTAACAACTGGGCCCAATGTGAAGCAAGTTTTGCAAATCTCTTATATGGTGGCCCTAGTATATATCACAATGTCCACCATACAGGGATAACAGATGTGAAATAGCCGAGAGGCTGGGGTGCAAATCCATAACCATACATGTGACAACCAGGCCAGGCAAACTAAGTTAGCAACCCTAGTATTAGCCAGAGAACACTCTCAACCCATGTCTCATACACACACACTTGCCTAGGCAACAGCTGCTATATTGGTAGTGCACTGCATATTGTCCACTGATAGTAACTATGGAGTGATTGCAGTGGCCTAGAGAGGGCATGTCACCCTGTGTATCTGTCCAATAGGCACATACATGCAGACAGTGCACCTTCCCTATGTTCTCCACTGGACACCTGCAACACCTGTGGTGCCATCAAATGTGACCCACAAAGGACATACCGTGCCTGAAAACATGCCCCATATGGACAGATGCCACTGACACCAGGGAATGATGTTAGCATGCTATCAATTTAGGTGCAGAGTAAACCTGCTGTCCATTACCAGTTCCCACCACATGAGGCCAGGAATGGCACATCTGATGATAATCTGTGTACACAATATGCGCCAGATGCCCCAGGTACAGTTTCACATGTCACTGTATATCCATGTGGGAGGTGTGCACATCACAGACACCATCCATGTAATGGACTAAGGAATGTGCAAGCAATGCATAGCACTGGCCACATGCAATAGTTACCCAGGTGACTGGATGGTGAATACAATCACCACCTGTGTGTGAAAATCCAGAAACTACAGCCCTGAGCTACAATGCCGACCACTGTCATGTGGCCTGATGCCAAGGTATACCCATCACCTAGCCATGTATAGCCTTCTGGCACAGTTGATCACTACACACCCGTGAATCAGTGCACCCATGCATGTCAGTACTGGCATGGTGTGTGTGTGTGTGTGTGTGTGTGTGTGTGTGTGTGTGTGTGTGTGTGTGTGTGTGTGTGTTGTATGATGCGTGTGTTCACATTCACACTCACTACACCCCCCATTGGCATACTGAAGCATACTGTCTGATGTGAGACACCTCCCCATACCCTTTGCCGATATAACCTCCGTATGACCCCCTGTGGTGTATGTGATACCTGCACAGTAATGTGCTGTGGCAATCTCACTAGTGATGAGTTGTATTCCTGGCCCTGCCAAATGTGTCAATGTGTGTGCATCCCTGTGAGAATGTGGCTGTGTTGATGCTGGCACCTGTTTATGTGGACAGGCATGTGTACTACACCTACTGTATAGCTACCATATCCTTGTTGCAGATTTCACTCACCATCACATATACTTTCTAAGGGCTCCACAACATGTAACTTATGTGGCGCATCCCATAACTGCATAGAAATGTGATAGCACTACATAGTCATCAGGGGTTTGATACCCTGTGCTGGAAGGTGTGTGCCACAAACATGCTAAAGTTTTACTCTCCCACCCCTCCCTGACTTGTCTTTGACTCTGTCTGCCTCTCTCACTCCCTCTCTGGTTGATGTCAAGACCTACACCTGGTTTGCTTAGACAGCAGCATGTGTATTTTAAGTGATACTCATGATCAGCTGATGGCTCCTGCAAGAATTGCAGCCCTACCCAAGCTGATTGCATGTGTAACAGCTGTGGTAACATTCCCATAGCCAGTTGCATGGGAACACACTCCAATATCTAGGAACATCATGTTGGTGTTGGGACTTTTAATTCACTGTAACCAGGTACTTGATCTGTGGTTTGGCAAACAGCATCTCAGGAGGATTGGGGATCTTCCTCTAACAACATACACTGTGGAAACAGGGCAACACACAGGAGAGGGATGTGCCTGGCTGGACTACAGACTGTGAGTGCTGCTATACTGCATTGGGAGTAATGTTGGTTTAACAGGATGTGTGTGGATATGGCTGTCATACATGTTTTAATACCTGCCATGTCAGTATTATGTTTATGAGGAATCCCCATCTGTAGGGTCATCTGCAGACTGGGCAGTGTATGGTGCCTTTGGCTTTATGTGTTACCCACAGAGCATATATCTGTGAACTGCAGAAGGTAGTGTGAGGATTGCAGTCTGTAGATGGTGAAAGCCATGACAGTTACTGACTTCATTTTCCTCATAGGACATATGTTGCAGCAAACCCTGTTACAACAGTAAATGTATGAGGTTATCATAGCAACATGTCAATACCGGCCCTGCGTATGTGCTTCCAGCCACAACTCTGTCAACCTTTGTACATATGTCATGCATTATGAGGTGCATATGTGCTGTACACCATAATTAGTGTCATCATATGTGATAACAAGCCAGTGAGATATCAGACTGCTGCACATGCTATGTACAGTAGGGGTTATATTTGATGCCATAACCTGGACATTTTGTGGTTGTTTGTACAGTACTGAGGTTTGGGTACTTATGGTGAATGTCAACAGTGTATGTATTGTTAATATGTACTTTGGCCTGTGTACAGACTGTGGTAGACGCAATTGTTCTTGGTCCCAGCCTATCTGATGTTACATGCTGCTCCACTGTATGCTACCATATTGGCTTACATGTTTGTAGGGCCATACACATACATGTCCCATACCACAGACAGGCTTAAGACCACACTGTGTAGTGGCCCAGTATATGTAGGGTTAGTGTGTGAGTGGCACATATGAGGATGTTGTTGAACAGATAGTCCATATAATGTAATATTATGCTAGCTTACCATATGTGGCTGTGACTGTGTTCACATTGGATGTGGTTATGCTCTTGCACAAAGGTGTATCTTACCCTGTGCTGTGACATGCATGTAGAGCCTGCTATATATGCAGGTACATGTGCATTACCCCATAGGAGATGTAGGTCAATGTTAAGCCAGTCTGCTGTAGCCTGCACAGTGCTTTGTTACATGCCTAGCAGCTTAGTGTACTTACCCAGTGAGATGTCATGTCCAGATACTTTCCAAATGTTCTGCTGCCAGGCCTCCCTTAACAGTCATGTATGTCAGACAGAGCAGTGGGATGCTGTACAGATGTATGTCAATATCTAGTGCATAGTATGTGGCCATGACACCTCTGTACCAGAAGTTATTATGTGTCAGGACAGACAGGGGTGCGTGAATGCATAACCTATGGAGGCAAAGGTATACCAGTTGTTATGTGTTATACCCATCTACATGGCTGTTAACATCCATACTGTCAGGCTTGGTCCACGTGTTTTGCACTAAGGGGTTCTGTGTATACCTCTGGACTGTACAGATTGTGTCAGAATGTCCACATATATTGGCCAATATCTCTGCTCTAGTCCACATGAGCATTACATGCTAGCAGCAGTACTGTACTATGATGTCCTTAGGATGTCTGTCAGTAGCCAATGGTGCACATGTAAAAAGCAGATGTGACCTCTCACACACACCACATCTGTGAAGACAATCCCTATTACAGTAGCAATTGTCTACTAATATACCTGCTATACACACCAGATATCCCCTTAGACTATGAAGCTGGGACTATAGGGGCTGGGGTAGGGCTACACTCCATGTTCAGGACATATGGTAAAAATATATTTACATATAATTATCCAGATATCTATATAGATAATTACACATATACATAGCGACATATATAGATGGGTATGTATATTTACATAGATATACATATACACACCCAGATATATACATACACAGAGAAATATATGTCTACACATATACAGAAAGTGATACATATGCACATATACATATGGATATCTACATATATATTGACAGTAGTAGGTATATCAGAATAGATATGTATGCACATATTGTTATAGATATCTACATATATACCAACAAAACTAGGCATATCTGTACACATAGGATGTGCATACATTTATAGCTATATACACATATATCTCTATATACATATACTTATATCTATATATACACACACCTATATATATATATATATATATATATATATATATATATATATATATATATATATATATATACATATGTACATACAAAGAGATGTACACATGGCCATATATATGTAGCACTATACAGATGTGTATACAGACATATGTATGAGTATACATGTGTATGTACATGTAGACATATATAGACCTATTATATGTATACAACCATATTCCTGTCATGAGTAAAAGTTACGGTTGTGTATACCGTCCCACATTTATCTCATCATATATATCTGCTATGCGCACATTATGATAAAACAACATATGTGATGCAACAGTCATATTAATAACAAGGACTACACAATTTAGGAACTACAGGCAAATGTTCAGTACTACTCAATATGTGTATTGACAGCTATATTGATAAAACAACAGCAGTCTTCATAGTGGTTAAGTGTTGTGACATCATTGTAAAGGGTTCTGGGTTTAAGAACTGCAGAGGCTGTTCATTTTGTTGCTGGGCAGGACAAGGGCTGTTGGATACAGAGTGGTTAAGGCAGTTTTGAGCAGCTTTAAGCAGGTTTGCATGGGTTTGAGTGAATCTAAGCAGTGCTAAGCTATGGGTACATGTACAGGCACTTACACAGTGTAGGCAACGCTTACCAGTGTGCAGATAAGCTTAGCTGTTATATTGCAGCAATGTTGATACTTGCTAAGCATAGCTTAACCCTGGTAGCCAGGACACACAACCCAGTCTGATAACCTGTAATAAGTGTATGTAATGCCATGTACAATACATGCACCTATGTGCTGTCATTACAGTAGCAAGGGGTATGAGTGCCATGTGTGGGACACAGACATTTATGAGGCTTGTACAGCACTGTTATCCATGTGAATGTGTTACATACAGATGTAGTAGCCCAGGGTACGAGCTGTCACACTGACCATGGTCAGTACTACTGTTGACGGCGCTAACCCAGGCAAGAGCAGAGTGCTTAATGTAGTACTGACAACAGGCACACCTGTGAGCATGGCTGGACACCGAGGCCTCCCTGTTGTATCCCTGGTGTATGAGCTGTATCACAGTATATAGCCCTTACTGGTCTGTCAACACACTCATGCTACTGCATAGCTACCTGCCAAGCTGATAACTCTCAGTCCCTGTACAGATGTGCAGATGGCAGGTATCCAGCTGGGATATGTAGAGGCAACCTACGCTTGATTTTCACCCTACTACGTGTGTGGCATGTGCATGAGATGCATATCCCTGTAGTACCAATGTTGGGGTATACTATGAGTTGTATCACCGTCTCAGCCAATGTGTGATGGTGGTGGGTATGGCAGTGTGCCATCATGGGTTTCAGGGAGAACAATATCCAGTGGGGGATTTGGGTGCTGTGTACACTGTTATTACACCAAGGTACACCAGGTATATTTCCCATGTACCACATTATGGTTACCACTGTCGCCATCAATCATACAGGTGTCTGTAACCACAATTCAAGCCAGTTATGCATGTGATGTGTGCAGCCTACCTGTAACACATTGGAGACATAGTCATGTTAGTTAGCAGCGATAGGCCCTGGTATCTTAGATGGTGTCTAGCTGTTATGTGTCTGTAAATGTGTATATGATGGTACGTCACACTACCTATCATCCAAATACACCCATTACATCCCCCATTAGCATACTGTACATGTTGGGGGATGTTCTGCTTGTACCATGTAACCTGGGACGCACCTCACCCTAAACACTGTGCGGTGTGTGCAATGTAAGCCACACACATCAGTATCACGACATAGCTAGGTAAGGGTCTATTCCCAGTGTTGCCAAGTAACAGTGTGCATGTATGTGGATGGGTCTAGATTAGGTTGCAGGGTATACATGCCTCAGCGGGCCACCTGTCCATGTGGCACAGGCAATAACCAGTTTAGTAACCTGTGAAATGTGTTTAACTGTACCCCAGATATGTCACAGCCATGGTGCCAGCACAGTGACATATCCCATTGTGGAATATGACTGCAGACCATTCTCATGCCAACACATGTACACCTACAATACAAATGGATAGCATTATAGGGACTGCTATCAACCAGTGTTACTAACAGCTATAAGACGGCTGTACTACCTGCAAAATATGCCTCACACTCTACTCCCTACAACATATTACATTGCAGTACTGTGGTACACTGTTGTACAGTCACTGTGTGCATCAGAACCATATCAGCCTGTCCCTGCATTGATGGTATGGATGACAGGGATGTGGCACAGGTATCATCATATGCACAGGGCATCCTAGTGCTGACACATGTACACCTACAACAAAAATGGATAACAGTATAGAGACCACAACCAACCAGTGTTACTAACAGCTATAAGGCATCATTGCTGGATGGCTACACTACCTGACAAATATGCCTCACACTCTACTCCCTACAACATGTTACACTGCAGTACTGTGGTACACAGTTGTACAGTCACCATGTGCATCAGAACCATATCAGCCTGTCCCTGCATCGATGGTATGGATGAGAGGGATGGGGCACAAGTTTCATCATATGCACAGGGTGTAGTGCTGGTTTGCCAGATGCCAAGGGTTGGCCATACATTTGACACCATGTGTGTGGTTTAGGGGTGTACTGTGGGGAACTGGGTGAGGTGATATTGTGTGTGTAGGTATGGGGTTGCCCTAGGTGTGTTTGCATAGTGGTGGGTATGCATGCACACAGTTCTGCCATGTGGCTGCCCTACACAGGTGTTTATGGACAGCTGCAGACCATACCTGGCAGGGTGTGCAGTTCACTGCCTCTGGCCATGGACACATGGATTGTGCCTGCCAGGGGTTCCGCAGGCATGTCTAGGTACAGCCCTCAATGTGCTACTCTCACCTGCTTATGACATTTGTCCGTTGGTACCAGGTCCCTCCTGGGACTGGCCAGGACTATGTGCGTGTGGCCTGCTGTGGTGTGGTGTGGACAGCACCCCCCTCCCATACTGCCAGTGCTGCTACTGCCACTATGGGAGCCCCTTGGTGTCCTGGCATGTCCACATTGACTACCAACTGTTGGCATTGCTGGCGTACATCCTTGTGGCCATCACTGCACTCCCGCCACACATTCAAGCATGGAGACCATGGTCAGTGATGGCCATCATCTCACCAGACCATCTATCCATGACCTCAGTTAATCCATGGATGGCACCAGCTAGTTCACGGGCATTGCCATTTGAAGATGTGAGAGCAGCCCTCTGCAGTCACAGGCCCTGTCTGTGGTAACATTCTATACATGCCTGTGCCACCATCACAGCCTGAAACATGCTTCTGCTGGTACCAGCTATGTCGCCGCTGCCAGGGGCATGATGTCCAGTGGCCCTACCATGAGCACACTGGGACATTTGCTTATGTGTTGGCCTGCCAGACATATGGCTATGCCTGCAGTGACCAGACACAGTAGGCATGTTTACCACACTTTCCTGTGCACTGCCACCGAACGCCAGCTGTCCCTCCGCTATGGCCACTGGTGATGGCGTGCGTATAGGCACTGAAACTGTGTGCGGGGGTGAGGTGGCTAAAAGGTGGATGTCAAATGTTGGCGCAGTGTCAGCCCCTGACAATCCCACCTGTGCCTCAACATTATTATCATCAACTTTGGTGTCTGTATGGACACCAACATCAGACTGCATGCAGGAGGGACCCTAACCCACCTCGCCACCTGTGGGGGAAAACAATAAATGCATTTTAAAACCTGTACAGCATTGCCTAACAGTATGCACACTCACACACACACACACACACACACACACACACACACACACACACACACACACACACACCAGCATAATACCAACCTGTCCATGGCTTTACAGACAGTTCCACATATATGTCCATGTTTTACCCCATCCTGCATCACACTTGTTAACATACACACATTGATACCACTCAGTAACATCACAGTCCTCTAAATGCCTACACAAGTAGCTACAACACAAGGCCTGTTGCTACATTACCTGCCTGACCTGTGTGTAGTGGATTTACATGGCCTCACTGCTGTCATTCGGTATGCACCCTCTGTATCCCCGGAAATGATGTGCATGTCCCACTATATGTGTGGGCTACTTTGTTGTATCCATAATGTCTCACACTGGTGTGTCATGTGTATGTAATGCTCAGTACATGCCAGATAAGCTGCTCCTTCATCCTATCATGTGACAACTGTAATATTTGGATACACTCCCTAGTGTTGACTAGTACTTCCCCAATGGATCTGTAGAGCTGCATACGTGGGTTGTAGGTGACCTCTCTGCTGACTGTGATATTAAGTGTGTACCTGCTGTCTACCTTCCCTTTGGATGACTGCTCTATGCTACAGACCATATTATACTATTTGCTGTCCTGATATTACACACATGGCAGGTATTCCTAGTGTGTAATGTGGCATTCCATGTCCATGTACTGCACAGTCCCAAAGGGAGGTACAGCCGTATGAACACCCCACAATCACATGTGTGTATACATGGCTACACACACAAACACACATGCACACATGCATCCTGCATGCATCTACCTCCCTCCACTTCACCAGAGTGACCATGCAGGCAAACTAACTAACCACCAGGATGCACACACACACACACACACACACACACACACACACACACACACACACACACACACACACACACACACACACACACATAGATACAGGTGAGGTTGCACAATGATAGTACACACAGTCCTCCTATTACCCATCTGCCAACATGTAGAACATATGGTACAGAATAGCATGCAGTTCAGCTATAGTCAATCCATGCTAAAATGGTATACATGTGTGTGATGCATGTGCTGTGTCACTAGGAGATGCCCCTTCCCCTGGATACCACTGCACCCATGTGCACCTGTTCTGCACCCTGCCATGTACTGTGCACCACAACTCACAGGTGTACAACCCATTGCAGAATGTGTAGTACTCAGTTATGTCAGCTTTACTTCTGACAGCCCCTATGTTTTTCAGCAACACATACCTGGGATGATATGTGGACAGTTGTCATTAGTGAATGCCTGATTCCTGATTTACAGCTGTCAACATCAACAGACCATGTACGACCACTGCAATACTCTTAGACTGACAACCATCAGAGCATACCATGGCTATGGGGGGTGTGGACATGTTTATTGATTTTACCCACTCTTCCTTGATCTGCCATGGTGCCACATCACCACATATCTTAGCAGTACATGAGCCCGATATGTGCATATGTCCTGTACTTTCACAATCAGTGTCTACAGATTGTGTTAGGTGTGCAGCTGCTGACCACAATGCATACACACCATGTGGGCATATGTGTGCACACCCTCATCATGACGGTTTATTGCACCTCTTGTTATGTGTACTAAAGCAGTCACTGATCCTGGCAGGGGTATACCAGTGTGGGGCATCTGCATTTTCCAGTGTATGTTCAGTCTGCCCTACACATGTCCCCCTATTCTGCATGATTGCACGGTCTACTCATGTGCACATTCCATGGTGTTCACACACTACCGTCACTATTGCTGTGTGGGTAGGGTTACGGCTGCCACAGGTCCTGAACCTGACTATTTGCAAACAAAGCCATTCCTACCATCCTTAGGATTCCTGCTGCAGTGCACTGGTGTGTCATGCTGAAACCCCACTCCTTCAGCTTTTATGCAGATGCATGACAAGTAAGCCCTAAACATGTGTGTCACTTTGCAATGTCCCATACACTGAACACCACATGTTGCAGCCTAGACCCAGCTGATAATGTGGACTACTGTAATGCCTTATGCCATAGTGTATATCTGCTGCAGTTGCCATTGCCCTACAGGTATATACACTTGTGTTTCACTGTTTATGGGTGTTGTTCCGAACATGTCACTACTGTAGACCACGTCTGCCACCAGCATGTTACTCCCTCTGGACACATTCCACAATGACAGGATGTTAGTTATCATGCAGGTGTCTGACATACTCTTCCAATACCCCATCATGGTCACCCCTGTGAGACCGTGCATTTCACAGCAACAATACATGCACATGTACAGCATGCATTCCAGGTAGGCGTGCTAGATGTGAGCATGGACTATACCATCACCATTACATGCCCGGTGTGTTGGCAAGCATCTACATAAAACATACTCACCAACTACAGGTCGCTGCCTTGTTGGTATCCTGGAGGGACCTACATAAGAGGGTGAGAGATGCAATGTCAGTGGCTACACCTGTAGCAGTGCTACAGGGTGGGTGCAGTATTACCATACATCAATGGTACATTCCCATGATACTATTACATCTAGACATCTGTTTATCACTACAATGCAGCAACACAATATATCTATGATATGTCAGATATGCATGATATACCTGTACCAATGCAGATGTTTACATAACAGTGGTCTAGTGATGTGCCATGTGTCCTTACCTGCACACTCCTCGGCCAGTGTGTGAGTGACACCCACCTCCACAATGGAGTTCAGTGGTTGTTGGCTGTCCGGATGGGCAGGTGCCAAGAGGCTGGCCAAGAGCTCCTCCACACATGTCAGGGGGGATGGATGGCATGGCCCCTGCCATGGTGAGGTGATCCCCCTGGACTGCAGCAGCACACCAACAGGCATTGTAAAGTAGATCAATACAATGATGCTGAACCTGCTCATAACTGCGGTTGTGCAGTCCGGCATCATTGACCCTGTGGACTAGGTCATTCCTGCTGCTCATGTGCATGCCTGCCAAACAGCACTGGATAGTGATGGATCATGTGTGCTATCAACACCTCATTCTCCGCATGGGAATAGGTGGACAACCGTGCATGTGCCATCTTGGCTGAAAGACAAAGATGGAAACAGGTCTGAGCAACTTATACAGCAAGGTTACCACATTTCGTAATACACATCTCTGTCACCACTCCCCACCATATCAGCCTCAACAAACTGTATGTTGGACAGATATTGTATTGTACCACACCTTCTGCTATGTGATTGTAGCCATGTCCCCTGTGCGGACACTATCATTGCTGGTCTGTTACAGACTATTCACCTGCATGCCATTGTCAGGGCCACTATGGTTACATACATGCTCTGAGATTACTGCACATCTGACAGTCCGTGTTATTGGGGGTATCTATGCATGCTGTTGGACATGTACCGGGATTGTGTAGACTATTACTACCAATATATGTTCTATAACAGTGACACAATAACATGTGTATGTTCTACTGGCCAGCAGATCCACCTCTTCAAACCCATCTACCATGATACCTGGCCACATCACATGTGTGTCCTAACCTGGGGCCTCCTCATGTACTGTTCCAGCAATACCATCAGGTGGAACCACCCAAGGGATGTTGTCCCCCCTCAGGGCACACACAGAAAATTTTCTGTCCCCTGAGCTCAGGTCTGGGGTATGTTCCATACCATGCTCCACAGACACATGAGGGATGTCCTACATCAGTCTTAGGCACCAAGTACACATTCACAGGGCCAACATGTTCTTCCTGCTCAGCCTCCAGACCAGGCACCTTCAGGACATTGGCTGCTGTTGTGTGCAGCAGTGGGTGGGAGGATTGTCCCCATTGTGCCCATATTAGGGCCCATGGGGCATCCACATCACAGACCACACACACCATCCACGGCGTTTACCCACCACATGTGTCACATACCACCCTTGTAGACTGTCTTCTATGTCTACCAATCTTGACCATCTCCACCTCCACATGTGTACCTGTCATACTTCCCCATATTCCCATTGCATACTTCACAGATGGGGACAAACATGCGACATACCTGTCCATGTTGCACACACTGCCAGCTGTAGATATCTGTGTGTATTGCTATGTGTGGTGGTGCCCTGCACATAGCACGCATTACTGTGGTAGTAATATAGGGGACATTTCTCTACATACATATATGTTTGTGTGTGTGTTTGTATATATGTTGACATGTGCATAGAGGTATAAATCTATATATATGTGTGTATATATGTGCACATATATATGTCTACACATGGGTATATGTATATTTCTGGACATATGCTGATATACACATATATCTTTATATATTATATATGTGACATATGTAGGCATATGCACAACTATATGTGGGGTACATTCAGACATCAGCTCCACAATCTCACAACACCTTCCTGCACAGCTGCACTGTTCTGCCTTGCTACAACACAGACAGGTGCCACGTATGGACATGGCCTGACATTAGGGGCTATATGTAGGACCTGATTGCAGATAACCCTATTACACACCTATGACATTCTGGCATGCTACATTACAGATTCACCTGAGTATCCTGCCATTGGTGGGCCATGGCTCCCACATGTCCATCATAAAGGCATTACTTCCACCACCAACTATTGGCCATGTAATACACATACTTCCCATTACACAACACACACTATGATGGCTTACATCTTGTCTGTCAGTGCTGACCTGCACAGTTGCCTGCAATGGCCCACTACCCACAGGGACAGACACTATTGTCCATAGCAGCTGTTCACTTGACATCATCACAACAACACCTGAAGGCACATATAAATCATTCCCTCCCTCCCTCCTTCCAGTAACTTGCTAACTTCATGCAGCTTGCTGTGTAGTACTTCCAATTACCACTGTCTTGGCAACCACCTACTATAAATCCCTACATCATGTGGGCATGATCCCTTTACCTTTCCTGTGTGATGGACACCCTTCCTGTGTGTGGGCATCTGTGTTACAGACAACAGGTAGCAGTATCTCTTACAGGAGAATCAGCACACTCAGGCCAGCTACATATTTGTAGGAGGTTCCAGTACTACAGACAGAGTGTGAGTAGTTGTGTTATGCTTTATATAGTACTAGTGTTACAGGGTGTGTGTGTATACATACCAGTGTACCTTGGAATGCAGTCTGTCTGCATAGCTTTCAACTATGAACCTATCGTCTTGGTGGCCAGAGGTGTGCCTATCATGTTTTGTCTGTCCACCACACAGGTCCTGTGTCAGGCATTTCACTGGCAGTGTGTGTGTTGAGTGCTATCAGTACATGGCTCCATCCATTTATGTTTCTAACCTCAATTCCGTGACTAAGGGTATGTTGCAGACTATCCTGTAACACCAGTGACTTGCTTAGTGTATGGCAACAGTTTTCCACATATGGGCCTGTGTTCCAGCCTCTGTCCTCTACATACATACCAAGCGTTGCACATATGACATGCTGTCAGGGGTTGTTCTGTAGTGGGCTGTGAGTATGCTGCCATCAGTCCACTGCTGTTGTATCCCCCATACATACGGTGGGGCTGGGGCCATAAATGGAGGGGCTGGGGCCATATATGTGTGGACTTCACCTACACAATACATATGTGCCCTTATGCACTCCAGAGGCCAGTGTATGTAACAGTGGTATATGCCCCTGTATTATTGAGTCTGGGAGGGGGATGCACCAAAAATAACCTAGGCTGTTACAAAATGTGGAGGTATCAGGGGTGAGCTGCCTTAAGGTATCTGGATGTACAGTACCATACAATTCACCTATATTTACATTACTTACATAAATTGGTTTATGCAGGCCTACTGCCTCCTGCCGTACATACTGTTCTGTTTGTCAGTGTGCTTGTGATGGTGTCAGTTATGCCTTGTTATGTGACAGTTACATCCCATTTGGTCAAATGAAGTCTTTACCACATAGTGATTTTGTACAGAGTGTAGATAGAGGCTGCTGAACTATACACCTGCATTACTTAGTGTTGATTGTTTAGTATCCTGTGGCCCAGTCTGTCTTTACTATTGTACAATTTGAAGGGCTTGTCCTGGACAGCAACAGTTGTGAACCTTTCCAAACAACTGTATTAGTATAACTGTTTCACAGTTGCATTACTCTGTATACGGATGTCAGTGTCTGAACAGCTATATTACATGGCATATAAAACTGTAATAATACACAAATAAAAGTTTTCCATTTTCTGCAAACCTGTGTGTGGTGTTTTATCTTATGACCTCTCTGTGGGTATATGTTGCAGGCAACGCTTATCATTTGTGTGGGTGGCCCATACAGTGCCCACTTGTTAAGGTGTTAACTGTAGGCATAGTGGCTGTTCCATATTGTGTGCACCTTCTACATATGTATCTTACTGTACATATCTCTGCCTGTGTATGTGTAGTCACATGTATATCTATATATATATATATATATATATATATATATATATATATATATATATGTGTGTGTGTGTGTGTGTGTGTGTGTGTGTGTGTGCATGTATATCTGTATCTGCATATATGTTTCTGTGTATATGTATCCTGGGGATGTTGATAGCTTCCACATTTTACATTTCCTATGAGAGCCAGACTGTACTGCATGATATGTTATCAATACCAGTCTGACATCATACAAGTGGGATGTAGTACTGTTAACATCTTGTGCCCATGTTGTGTCAGGTCCTGGTTATGGGATCTGCAACACTTGGTAGTGTATTGCAGGGCAAACTTGTTTGGCTGTGGGGGGGGGTATACCTATTCGCACAAGATGTACATTGTTTGGGGCCTCTCAACCCCATTAACGGTGCATGTGGACATATATGTTTTAGTTAATCTACCATTGTTATTTACAGATGTATGGCCATATATACATATATAGATATATATCTGCTTACATATATATATATAACTATGCCCGTATATACCTACATAGATATATATCTGCTTACATATACGTAACTTGCTATGTATATGTAGATATATAGCTGTAGACATATCTATGTGCGTCGATGTAGGCACTTGCATGTATATATGTTCATATATATTAATGTATATGTATATATATCTATATCTATATATATATATATATATATATATATATATATATATATAGATAGATATGTTGTATCTGTTTAGATATTAATATATTTACATACACACATACATCTAAATGTTGGAATAAGTTCTCTGCACTGTTGCAGGACTTGGCTGGATGTTATGTTTTTGAAAACATCAGAATTATGTGTATCTGGCATGGCTTAGTGATAAATCACTTTGTCTAGTGTGTTCAGGGTCCTGGGTTCGAGCCTTGCAGAGGCTGTTTATTTTGTTGCTGGGCAGAACATGGGCCATTGGATACAGAGTGATTAAGGCACTTTAAAGCAGTTGTAAGCAGGTTTGCGGGGATTTGAGCAGAGGTAAGCACTGGCAACTTCCGGTTACAGTTTCTTATACTTTGTTAGCTTCTGAATTGCTTAACCTGTGTAGGCAGTGCTTACTCCCATGCAAACAGGCTTAAACCCACTTACTGCTACTTAAAAGTGTTTACTCCCACTTACCCATGCGCTAATTTCTTTAAAAGAAAAGAAAAAGGGATTGATAGGAAAGTGGTGAAAAAAGGGGCACAAAGAGGGAAAGAAAGTAGGGAAAATAGTCAGGGATGTGCAGGAAGGGTGTAGGGAGGGTCCATAGCTGCCCATTTCTTCTACAGCAACAGCTATGCATATACACTGAATTTGGAAGTAGATTTTGACACTTAAACCCCTGGGAGAGGGATGAGGACAACAATAGTAAGTTGTGATGCCAATTAGACCAGATTATATGTGTCCAGTGGACACGTGTGAAATGGACAGCTATGTATGGGGCAAGATTTTTTTGTGGGAACAGGTTGCCCTTTGTTTTCTTTTTTCAGGTGAGAGTGGGATGTTGGGGATGGGTAGTAGGTATATTTGGGAAGGTAGGTTGGGTAGGTTAACAGACAAGACAAGCAAGATGCATACAGGTGCGGTATATGACACATGTGGAGGGTAAACACCTTGATGGGGAGGGGTGTTGGGATATCAGAAACCCACAAGCCCCCTAGTAGTAACAGTGGGACTGAGTTCCCCACTCTCACCACTGCACCTTCACAGCCCCAAAGGTGGTTGTGCTGGGGGCTGCATTGCAGAGCCAGGCTGACTCTCTAATCGTGACATACGACCCTTGGGCTGGCATAGAAGATCACTAAACTGCTGGTTGATCTCTCTACACACCACAATCCCAACCTGGCCGACAAGTGACAGGTGCCTGTCTGCGCCCACTCTCGGGGGGGTGAACCCCATCCCCTGAGGCAGTTCCACTCAAAGGTGGTGCAGGACCAACAGACAGGGAGGTCCTGGGTTGGGCCCCAGACATGCTGGCACCCTGTGCCTTGCCCAGCTGAGGTGGGACAGGTGGGTCGGCTTGGACCTGCCTTCCCAAGCATGCTATAGTGTTTAGATTTCATCATAATTTGTGGGTTAGTAATAATCAACACATTTCAGGGTTAGGTATAACAGCATGCATAGATATTCCCATTAACCCAGACACCAGATACGGAACAGTTGCATAGCCAATAGAACACATGCATATATGGGACCACAGTGGTAATAAGAACAGCATGCAAGTACATTGATAGCACCATGCCACCAATGTTGGAATAATTCAATATAGCACATGCACGGGAACCATCAAAATATTTATCAAACAATTGGACATTATCAGAACATAGGTGTCATTACACACCGGTTGGTGTGGGTATGTTGATTATTGTTAGAGATATGGTTGGGGGGAGAGAAGGATGTCAATTAGCAACTAGTATATTCCTGTAGTCCACATTACTTTCCTAGTCAGTGCTGTTATCTGTACCTTACAAGTCTTACTACACTATCCTATAGCCTTAGTTTGGACAGTGATATGGCTGTCGTCATCATTAAACATGAACCGGTTTTACCTGCAGTATACACCTCTTACCTGGTATACCTATGGAAGGAATGCTTGTTAACACTAACTGTTTGTACACATACTCCTGGATTCTGGGTTGTTGTTTTGCACATAGCTATCCAACTCTTTCTGCGCAGACTCTGACCATGTGTTGATCGCATGCTGGTGTGCCAGGATATATCTAGAATATTGCCCTCTTCCACCTTTAGTGGCCTGACAAACACATATACATGCTTTCCTACACAGTTATATTATGTAGCACAGTGTAGGTGACAGTGACCAGTGATACTTTATTATTTAGAGAAACTGCAATGCTCACAATTCCCTACAATACCAGAGTGAACAGTGCCAGTACAGGTTATAATGGTCTTTATTTCTCAATACAGTGTTCGTATCCAATGTACCTGTGGGAGCAATGTTTGTTAGCACTACCTGACTGTTGCCACACAAAGTTCCAGATTACACATTAGTATTATGCACATACCTCTCACTCTGTTACTGTACACACTCTGGTCACAGCTTGACAACATGGGAGTGTAGATAGGACATACTTGAACTAGTACTCTCCTAACAGTTTTGGGGGTTGCTACAGTGACAGGTGTGTTCTAATGATGTCTGACTATCATGTGTATTCCCTGTTTGGTGGCTGAACATCTGGGATCATCCCACAGACTTACCAGGGGGACAGGGGTATAGGCAGCAGATATAGGCACATATACTGGACATTCTGGCCTCATCTGTACAGTTGTGGGGTATGAATCTGTATGCAGCCTAATTCCACTCCCAGGATTCAGACCATGGCTGTATCTGCTACAACTTAAACACTGACCATCACAGTTGTGTCTGCTATATGGATATTGCTGTATATCTCCTGTCTGCTTTCCTTTCTGTCTTATTAATCCCCTGTGCTTTTGCATTCTGACCTTGTATTACAACACTCCTGTTTTTTTTAGATTTCCTAGACAGTTATATGTTGTTGGACAGTGTGGGGGACAGTGATGTGTAATACCTCATTATTCAGAGCAACTGCATATCATTCTTGTATTTCTGGGCACAGTGTTGGTATCTGACAGACTTGTGGGAGGAATGTTTATTAGCACTATCTGAATATTCCCACACACGGTACCAGATTCCACATTACTATTATGCACATACATCTCACTCTGTTATTGTACACACCCTGACCACAGCTTGACAAGTTGGGGTGTAAATGGGACATACGTGGCTTCTTAGTCACATAAGGTATTGGGGAGTTGCTAGTGTGCCAGCTTTGTTCTCATAGCTGTGTGTCAATCAATTGTATTTCTTATTTGCTGCCTATACGTCTGGGATCATCCCACTAATTTCCCAGGGGGCAAGGTGATAGGCAACAGATATGGGCCACTTTACTAGACATTCTGGACATATATGTACAGTTGTTGGGTATGATTCTGTATGCAGACTACTACCACTGGTAGGATTCGAACCGTGGCTGTGTGTGCTAAAAAAACAACAGTTCACATCTCAGTTGCATGTGCTATTTGTTTTTTGTTGTCTGTATTTTCCCTGTTTACTGTTTATATGTCTCTCAGTTGTACTAAATGGCCTCTGGGGATTACACCTGTCATATACAGACATTCCTGCACATTCAATTTATGGTGCACAGCGTGGGTAACAGTGCTTAATACTACAGTACTATTACATGATTGCATATCTACATTACCGTATGATACCAGGATATACACATACAGTCTAGCAGTTATACCTGTTTTGTCAGGCTATTACACTTTTATTGACTTACAAATAATATGATACTCTTCCTGCCATATTCTCTAGTGTATGCAGTACTTGCCTTGAACAATACAGGTTTATGCAAGCAATTAATTTACTATTACTTTTATTTTTATTTCCTATGACAGTAAATGCATGTGTATTACTGACCTGCCTTGCATCGCAACCTTGCCAGGTGACTGATGTGGTCCTCCTGGTTCACAGCCTGCTCCATTGCAGCTGTAGGGGACATAAGAGGAATATTTAGCCATACCTATCCATGATATACCTAAGCTGGCAATTATTGCACACATACTGGGGTGATACTTACACACAGCTGGACCATCCCCTGCCACTTTAGCCTCCTGGAGCCAATCCTCCAAGAGGTCCCCCTTATGCCTCTTCAGGTTAGCATAATGGTGCCTGACCTGCTCACCAGTTCTGGGGATGCCAGTGGTACTGGTGAGGTCATGGGCGAGACGGTTCCAGGCCTCCACCTTATATTGGGAGCCCTGGTACTGGCCCTGCAGCAGTCTCTGAGCATGGTCTTTAACTAGGAGTCCTGCCATGACTTTAGACTCTTGGATGCACCAGCACTGCACCCGGAAGCGCACACCTTCTCCCCTTACTGCCATAATGTCTTCAAGGGGAATATACAACCCGTTTTGAGATGTATTCCTGTATCTTGGGTTTAAGTAAGGTCGATTTCCTGTACTTTCCCATGATTGGCCGGTTTTGAAAAGACAAAGCTATGGGCAAACCTGCTTAATGAAGGCTGGTATTGTTTAAAGGGGTTTAACACTGGACACATTGAGTTAGATGGCCTACACATTGCTTACTCCTCCTAAGCTGGCCTGTGCAATGCTTAGCAATGCTTACATTAGACATGCATTATTTTTTTCTTTTTGGCATTGATTTCTTATTCATTACATCTTATGTATCTGCCTGGTATCCATGATTATTGTGTACATACACTATATGGGTCCTTGTGTTTTATTGGGGACTTCAACGCTCTATTACAATTACACCTCATTTCTGGGCATAACTGCTGTACTCCAGTTCACATATTTATGTTATCTAATGGGTTATGGAACCTATCACTGTATACTGATTCCTGTCACTGGTTCAGTTTGGTTTTACTATGGCGAGGACTTGTTTGCTGATACCTCATTCTTTTGTACTTCTGTGATGGCTTGGTGTTTAACAACTCTGACTATGGTGTATGGGGTCCTGGATTTGAGACCTGCATGGTTGTTTAATTTGTTGATGGCCAGAGCAAGGGCCATTGGAAACAGCATGATTAAGACACTTTTGAGCAGTTGTAAGTGAGTGTGCATGATGGTAAGCACTGCTAACCTGCTGTTACATCTGCTTACAGAGAGTTAGCTTTAAAATTGCTTAACCAGTTTAAGCATTGCTTACCACCATGCAAACGGGCTTAAGCCTGCTTACTAGTGCTTAAATATGCTTACTACTGCTTATTTGTGCTTAAACCTGCTTACTAGTGCCTTATTCATTATTATACTGACACCTCACATGTGCATTTACTGCAGTACTCCAGTTCATGAAAATATGTTATTTAGTGGGTTATGCAACATAAATATTACTCATAACGTGCTTTGCCATGGAAAATGGAATGTGTTGCAGTTGGACTCGAACCTGGAATGCCTGCTTGCAAGGAGAATGCTCTGTCCAATACACTATTGCTATGCTGCTTCATTTGCATAAATCTTCTTTGTTATCCTCTTCAGCCATTTAAGCTGTATTAACCATAGCTAAGCGATGGGCACACTCGCGCACCTACGGTTAGCTTTAATCGGATTTAAAAAAAAAGGTTCTTCAGTTTATTTATGTTTACTGTTGTTATTGTACACAAGAGGGACTGTTGGTTGGGATATGCGGTCACCTGTGAGCGATCTCGCTCATTTCATTCCCCTTTCTGCTGTTCTTAATTGCAAGGGCATGTTTATTCTCAGAACTCTGCTCTCTTATGTGCTCCATGTAAGCCTAGGAGCTCAGGCACTGCTCCTCATTATTATGCATGGACCGCTGCCATCATGCTCCTAAATGCCCACCTCCTTACAGGACTAAGCTAGTCCTGCACGGAGGAATAGTAAATCCGGGGGCCAGTCAGATTCCATTGAGAATATATATATATATATATATATATATATATATATATATAATATATATATATATATATATATATATATATATATATATAGGGTCTATATCATATATTCAATGTTTTATAACTTTGAACATTAAATATTGAATTTAAATGTTCGAAGTTATAAAACTTCAAACTTATGTAAATATAAATAAATAAATAAATACAAACCCAAAACTAACGGCACTATAGTGCAGTCTCGGAGTTGGTATATTTAAAGAGTGGTGGCTGTGGAGTGCAGGGGGGCTTCCCTCCTGCCTACACTAGTCAGGTAAGTTCCATTTGTTTTTCATTTTTCTTTATTATATGTTCAATGTTTAAAACTTCGAACATTTAAATTTGATTATTTAACATTCGAAGTTTTCAAACTTCAAGCATATAATATATATAAATATATATATATATATATATATATATACACACATATATATATATATATATATATATATATATATATATATATATATATATATATATATACAGAATGCAAGCTGGGATATGCATAAAATACAGTGCAATATTACATATTATACATAAACTCCTATATTCATGCTACCTAACCATTGTCAGGGTAGCAGGTTCAAGTAGATTCAGTAAAGAATGCTTTTTAAGTGCATCTTTGAAGTTTTTAATGGTTGCTAGGTTTTTGATGTCTGTAGGTAGGTGGTTCCAGATAGCAGGTCACAGTTTAGAGAAGGCTCTCACCTACAACAGTTTTAAATGGAGAGCATACTTTTTTTTACCAAATTACAGTGGTGTATCTGTGGGCTCTGCTATTATAATGAATCTGCAGAATTTATTCACAGGAGTCTGCATTCTGTAATTATTCTGGGCCAAATGCATAATGAGAAAAGGAAGGCCATAATCGAGTTGGTGTATCAAAATACTTTTAGCAAAGGCCCTGCAAGCAGTGGATGAAAGGAGATGACTGATCTTGTATTGTTGTTTTAATCGAGCAAGGACTTTATTAGTTACAGAATCAGTATGTGTGGTAAAGGAAAGGGTAGAGTCGACTATTAAGCCTAAATACCTCTCTTCAGTGACATTAGGTATTATGTTCCCATTAAGATATGTTAAGAGAATATGAAGACTAGTGAATAATTTCTTGATTGAGGTAAAGACCATAACTTTGGTTTTCTTGGGGTTAATAAGTAGTTTGTTGGTAGTGGACTGGGCGGATAACTGAGTAAAATTGGCCTGTAACTTGGTTTACAGGTCAGAGTGACTAGCACTGGATTGCAGGAGCAGTATATAATCTGCACACATTATTAATTTAAGATTTGGTAACTCTAGGGGGAGATCGCTGACAAAGAGAGAGAAGATAGGAGAAGAGGACCTTTCACAGACCTTGCCATATAACTGTTTTACATTTACCAGCAACAGAGCATGATCTGTCTTTTAGATAGCTGTGGAATCAGCAAATAGTATTATCTCCTAAGATGACTCTTTGAATTTGTTGAGAAAAAGGGTGTGGTTGACTATTTATAAACCCTTCTCATGCCAAGAAAAAGACCTGCAGTATTAAGTCTTAGATTTCAAGGGGATTTAGAGACAAGTCCAATAACTGAACTCCAGCAAAGCCTTATCAAAGGTATCAGTAAAAGATAAATATCTGCTAAAAGTTCTAGATGACCCAAATGCAGATTTTATTAAGTATACCCATGAACTGTGAGACAAAGATGAGCAGACTAGGAATCTACAATATTATACAAGTTTAAACATATATCCATTGTTCCTGGATACAAGATCCATCAACAAAATGTAAACACAATGCCTTTACATGTTGTTGCCCAATATGATGAGTCACTTGCAAGGTTCCAAAATGGCCACTTAAACAAGATACTATGGCTGAGATTAGAAAACAAATAAAGAATACTGAAAGTTTCCACAAAGAGACTATGGTGAAAAACTGTGATAGAGTCAGAGCAGGGAAACAGCGCCTGTTACAGAGAGAATGTCCTTATTTTTTGTCAATCTCCCTGTGGTAGTGCAAGATTTGGGATCACTAATGGACACAACAGATCAACACAATGAAGAAAAGGAAAAGACCAAACTCACAATCTCAGAGACAGTAGAAGAGAAAGCTGTGATGTAGGTAGAGCAATTGGACATTACCACATACATCAATGCAAGCCAGAAGCAGCTTGCTTACTGCTAAGAGGAGACAGATGATCTAGAGAAAAAAAATCATGAAGCTTAATCATCAAAGCAATGGAGGTTTCAGATACAGCTACCCGATTTTCCAAATGCATTCTTCAAGAAATACTGTCATACAGCTCAGGGCAGAAGGCAAAACTCAAAAGAATGCATTTGGTACATGAGATGAAAACTCATATCTGTTGATACGCCGCATGCCCTGGCAATCACTCATATCAAATTAAAGCAGATGTAATGGAGCAAGCCAGTGCAGTTAGAAGCAGTTAGTTTCATGGCCTGTATAAAAACATTGTAAGAGTTCTCTTAATGACTCCACAGAGAAATGAAAGAGAGAACAACCAGGCTCCAAGAATTAAAGGCATACAGTTTAACACCACAGATGAACAACACATCTGCAAAGTAGCAAATGGAAAGTGGAGGGAGGGGGGTTGCACCTGCCCCACACAGTGGAGAACAGCAATGAAATCCTAAAACAAATATCTGAAGCAGGAAGAAGGAAGGTGAACATGGGAGAGGAGAAACAATGTCCTGAAATGGAGTGGGCATCAAACAGCTGAAAACAATGACAGCAAGGACAACAGAGGTCATTTCAAACACAGGGCTGAGACACATCTGACAGGAAGAAGCTAGATGAAGGCTTACAAGTGAAACACAGTATCAAAGAAACATTGCCAGAAACAAAGCAGAGGAAAATCAAGATGACCATATAGGTGATGGTTGGTACAAAATGGAGAGAGCAGAACAATTGGAAAGGCAGGTAAATAAAAGACTGAGAAGAATGTCCAGTGCATACAGAGATCCACAAGCTGCCAAAGCTGCAGGGTGAATGAAGAACTATACAGGGTACAGGGCAGAAGCAAAATGCAAATGGGTAAAGCTCTCAGATTAATTTTACTGAATGAAAGAGGACTTTGCAAAACTGGACAGAGCTGTGGGACAGCATGGCAACTGAAAAGCAAGGTGGGAAAAAAAGTAGATGGGGTCAAGAGGAAAGAGAAAAAAATATAAAAAAGTATGCACAAGTGGAAGAAATGGACAGAAAAAAAAGCTGAGGGTACTTTACCATTTTTTTTTTACTTTTTTAGCTCAATTTATTAATGTATATAGAAAGCTATTTGCACACTTTATCTGAATGAATAAGTAAAGACAAGGATGACTGCTCTATATAACAAGTAAACTCAAGAAAAAACACTAAATGCAGGGCTACGGGACATTGCAAAATTGAGGTGCACACAGTGAATAATGAAATAACAAGTAAATACAACATGTAAAGGAGAGAGAGGGAAGGCATGTGGGTGTCTCCTAACTGCAATGTATTCAGCATGAGCAAGGCCAGAACAGCCTGAAGGAGGTGGGGAAGGCAGGGAAAATGAAAATGACACAGTCACAATACTGTAGTTTGGAAATCTGAGAGGGACGATGTAAATTGATACAAATAAAGTAATGTAACTGCCAGCCCTGGGTTGCTATGCAATGTATTAGAGTTGGGGGTGGCAATAGAAATGAAAGACTGAAATAATAGTACAAAATAAACAATATTGTAACTAAAAGCCAAAACCATGGACAGAGGACCCCAAATGAAGCAGTAAATAGTAGTAAAGCAGAGAAGAAAGAAGAAAGAAGAAATAAGAAGGAAGTTTTCAGACAAGACCAGGAAGGCGCACATCCCATAAGAGAAATGCCAAAAGTACAGTCACATGGTGAAAAGGGGGTGGGTCTGAGTGTAAGTGACTGCCAAAGTACTACTGATCCAGCACAGAGGTCTGGCTCAGGTGAAGGAAGAGACAACTGACATGCAGGAAGGGAGAAGAGGAGAGGAAAGATGAAGCTAGGATTTATCCAATGTAGAACTGGGGATGCAGAAACCTGGTAAAAAGAAAGAAAGTACACCGCAGAGTTAACAGACATTGAGAGGATATGATTTTTTGCATGAAACTGAGCTGAAAGTTAAGAGAATGTGGGAAGAGTTATACTGCAGAGCATCTAAAAGGAGAAGATGATTATAGCAAAACTACTAACTGTGAGACTAAGTGGAATACTGCATTATCAAATTAAAAAGGGAAAAGGGGATTCATCAAGGGAAGCTAAACAGTTACTGGGAACTAATACAGTTTATGTGGATTGAGGATAAAAAAGGGCATTTGATACAGTAAACTGAGACTTCCTATGGAAAGCAGTAATAGCAGGAGGACTTGGGGAGAAATACATGACCTGAACAAGATCAATGCACAATAGTCATGATACTGAAGTGGTAATTAAATGGAAGCTTTTCAAGAAGAAGTGGTTACAGATAGGTACAAATAATAGATTCCTGCTAGCACCATGACTATTTATACTGATTGTCAAAGAAATCAATAGACAGGTAAAATGAAAACCACAGGGGATAAAAGATGAGGGTGAAATAAAGCCAAAAGTCTGTCCATATGCGGATAACTGCATCCTGATATCAACAGACACAGCAAACAGCCCTGCAGATGATCCTACCAACTATAGAAGAGTTTGGAAAAGGTCAGCACTAAAATGACAGAAGAAAAAGTCAGTGCTGGTCAGGTCAGACAAAGGGAAAGAAGAAGCATAGATGGGGTAGTCAGATATGTGGAGTACCCAAACTTTTTTAGTTATGTACAATTAGTTATAGGAAAGAGAAGATTGTGATGTCAGCTGATACCTTCTTTGCATTCAGTGGCAGTTGCCAGATGTTTTATTGTTACATTTCAGTGGTAATGCTCTTGATACTATATCAACATCAGAATTTTGATATTTAATTCTGCAGTATGAACAATGTATAACTCATGTTTAGGACACAATGAATAGTTTGCTATCAGATACATTTCTAAGTCAGTGTAACAATTCCTAGGACCTTTATGCTCCCAATGTTGTGTGCAGACAAGTCCTAACAGAAAAGTTAAAAAGGTTGTTTTGAATATGGATGGTTTGCTGATGGTCTATATGAATTCCGCCTCTTGAAAGCTAGGATTAGACCACAAAATAACAACAACAATGGCTTCTGCATCACATAAGCTTGAGCATTTTTAACATATCTCAGATCAGCATTTGAAGAAAAAATTTTGATGGAGAGAGTTTGATTGCTGATTGTGATGGTAGTGATTCTGGATGTAGTTCTTTGCAAGAGCAGAAAGGCAGTTATTATTATCATTATGACATTATTACATAGATAGAATTTTGCATATATAATATCTGTCACATCTGCTGAATATTAAACCTTCAGCTAAACAGAACCTGTGTTAAAGCAAACACCTACTCTAGACATCTAAACCTATACTGCCATATCAGCAACACCAGAGGACATGATAGGTACTTAACCCTATATATCCCTTAATTTTGGAATAGTCTGCCATTACATATCAAGATGAGTGTTTCCATGGAAACTCTTAAAAACCAGTCTAGATTACATGACGGGTGCTCACAATTTAACACATGGGATGTGTATGAAAAATATATTCAATGGGGGACTGTTAGTCTTTAAGCAGTATTGGTTGATGTGGTTTAACTTCTGAAAGGTCTCTTGGTCTTTAGCTTAATAAGAACATATGAACCTTCAAGGATTTTGTGTAAGGATTTGGTATGGGAAGACTGTATGCTGGGTGAAACAAAAAGCAAAAGAAATATAAGAAAACAACAGGAAGAAGACATACACGATTCTTATCCAGAAGAACTCGGTCAATAATAAATCACACATTAAACAATCTGTCAAAACTCCAGAATAGAAAGAAATGGAGGAGATACTGATAATATTAGCATAATGAACAGAAAACAGAAATGGAAAAGGGCTGCAACAGGCAAAATTAGATTGCTTGGAAAGGAAAGAAAATGGGGTAATTCACATACCTGCATATGCACTCAAACTCGATATCAACAGGTGGCTAAGAGAGAAGGAAGAGAGGCATTTAGGGGATTGAGCGAATGAACCAATGGAGCAGTGGGAAAGATGAAAGGATTTCTGTGAGGTAAACAAAAAGGTAATAGTCAACCGGGGGTATATAGGAACATAGGATCTTAGGATCATAGTAGATTACTAGGCTATTGACCCGGAGGTCATTTTAAGTCTAGCTGCTTCATCAGGATGTAATACCATGAAAATGCTAGTCAATACCCAAGATTGCATTTAGTGATGACTGCTCATGTCCAAGAGGGTTGTGAGCTATCCCTGGTAAGAATTTATGGTGCCCCATTCACTTGTCCAGGTTCCTCTTGAACAGTGTCATAGAGGTTCTGTTTCATACGAATTGGCAGCCGGTTCCAAAGATGTGGCAGTTGCTCGGAGGTAAATCTGTCCATCCACCATGTCCTATTTAAGTTGCAGGCCATATTTAGGTCCATGGAATCGGTAGCCCCAGTCCTGTTTGATTTACTGATATGCAGCAAGTTCATTAGGTTTGGGTCTTGGATTGCTCTATAAGTCAGGCATAAGTTTCCACTAAGAAGTCTATATGACATGGAGTATAGTGACAGGGACTTTAGTCGGTCTTTGTAATGGAAAAGAGAACCATAATAGCTTCTGGAGGAAATAAGCTTGGGAAATACAATGGAGAAAAAGCATTAGATGACCTGAAGATGATGGTGTATTACATGTATTTGACAGCTTGCACAGAGATTAAAGGCTATGAACTGTATTTCCTGTGGAACAGGGATCGATTACCCTTAGGTCTCATTTGCATACTGTGAGACCTTGAACAAGTAACCTAGCTATCAAGTGCTTGGGGGGGGGTGTAACTGGGAATTTGGGATAGGCTCTTCAGTGGTCTCTTGGTCTGAAGGCCTAGTAACTACCTATGAGCCTATGATCTTATAGAAGGGAAGTGCCAGGACCAGGGGACAGAGAATATTTAAAATGCTAGATGAGTTAGTGAACAAATACAGGTTGCCAAAACAAGACTGGCAAATCTAAATCACCCTAAGAGATAAATGGATAAACAAAGACGAAAAAGAGAGGGTGGAGGGAACAAAAGAAGAGGAATGTCAAGGTAGCGCCATGGAAAGTCTGCAAGACAACAATGAAGAGTAAATGCAGGAAATGTAAAAAGACTTACGATACAAAGTAGACAAGGCAAGGAGGGTTTGACTACAACTAGAAACTGACAATGTGGAGGGCTGGAGTAACAAAATAGACTGGCAAGACAGTAAAAAAATTACAGCAGAACTGTGAAAGATTCATGGAATGAGAATCAATCGCTAGGGATAAAACATACAAAATGAGCACAACCAAAGCCACAACTTTTATTTCCTTTATATGGAAATCAAAAACATGACATTCATGTTCACAGAGCAAGTCTTTTCAGAATAGAAAGATTCTCTGCAGTTAAGACCATGATATCTACTTAAGGCAGTATACAAGGTCCACAAGTAGACCTATAAGGTACCAAAGGCAGATGGAGTAAAGAATGTAAGCTTTTATCTGTAATACAATCCATTCACACAGCATAAAATAGTACTTAAAAGGCACCCCTAATAGCATGGCATATATGAAGTTAGAAATGGGGACCTCTACAAAGAGGCCAGTCAGAAGGACATGGGACTCCTCCTTTTTGGCATTTACTTCTCTAATGTCACAGTCGATGTCAAGGGCCTCTGGCTGATCAAATTTGCAGATGACTGCAAATTAGAAGCAGTCACTGAATCCCCCACTGGCACTAATGTTTTCCATAAAGTGCTGAAATAGAGAAATAACTTTTGTCAGAACCATGGACTAAAACTAAATTCCAAGAAATTCATAATAGTATCCTTCAAGAAGTCATTCACCCCTGATAGCAATCATATTGACAACACAACCCTAAGATTCAACCCAGCAGTCAGAGACTTCGGGACACACATAGACAGTAATGTAGCCTTTGACCATCATTTGTCTACAGAAGTGAGGAAATCATTCTATGTTGTGCAACTTACAAACAGGGGTATGCCATCTAGGTCTAAGGAGGTCACTGTCCCTTTGTATTCAACATTAATCATACCTATCATTGAGTACAATGCCCCATTTGGTATGTACCTGACCAGGCACATTCAACAATTGGCATGACCACAGAGGTTCACCACTAAAAGAATATAGGGCATAAGAAAAGTCTCCAATGCAGACCTCCTCAAAGCCGTATCCTTGTATTCTGTCTCATAAAGGCTGTTAATGGGAACTCTATGGCTGGCAAACTAGGCAATGCCATACCCCTCACTAGTTGATCTCCTGCATATCTGTAAAACAAACAGCACCAGAATTACCTATTCTAAAGAATTCAACCTTGCCTGTGCTATAAATAGGACTTACTGGGGAGACAAATATGTATCCCAGAAACTACCCCTTCTCTGGAAGAGGTTCCCCATCCATGTAAAGCAGAGTTCCTCCTTAACCCAGTTCAAATGTAACTTGGACAACTGGATGGGGAACAAGAAATTCATCCCTGGTTTGGCACCTATGTCTCTAATGGACACAGGCAGCTTGTAAACGGTTAATCTCCCAGGTCACTGCTTTTAAATGGTTCATCATCCAATCCCCTAATTAGACTTATCAAGGGTATAAGAACTTGTCAGAGATTTGAGATGCATAGCCTGCCTTAAAAAGTCCCTATTGGTCATTAGCCAAATACACATCTATGAACCTTTTTTATCGTGAAATAAGGCATTTATAATAAATCTAATAAAAGAATTCCTACAAGCAGCCTTCACCCAGCAAATAATATATAGTTGCATTTGTAAGCTGTATAAGACCTCAAATAACTGCATGAAAATATCAAATAACATGCTTTCTGTACATCCATGTTAATAATAACTTTCACTATTCCCCTTGTTTGTCTTTTCGGCTTTTTCCCGGTAAGGGGTTGCCACAGTGGGACTCCGGTCCGCTAATGATTGGCAGTAGATTTTTACGAAATGCCAAGATGCCAGCTTGATGCCCAACCTTCAACGAAGGCACGCCCATTTACGCATGCATGTCTTTCGAACACTACCCAACCGTGGGGAGGACATGCAGACTCCACACAGAAGGCACTCCCAAGCCACGCCGAGAATCGAAAGGGAGAACCTCTTGCTGTGAGGTAACAACGCTACCGCCGTAACACTGCAGTCTTTCACTATCCCCCTAATACCCCATAAACCTCTTCAATAGCATGAGGGTTGCCCAGGAAAGACAACTATTTTTAATAATCTCTTTAAACTTGACAACAAACTTCTTTTTTAACTATTTGACTGGGAAACTTACAATCAAAGTTCATAAAAATGCAACATCTTTGTGTGTTAATAAACCAGTCATCAGACTTCTTACTAAGAAAGTTCATACACCACAGAGATGAACTAAGAGTAACTCTCATTGCAACAACCATTGTAAAAACATGTAACATGATATAGTAAGCTGAAGGTCAGTCAAATGCCTCTAAAAGACACAATCAATACCAACTGGGACCTTGAGAGCTTCTTACATTGACCTCACTCAAAGTCAAAGTTCAGTAACTGACAGCTTTTCATTACCATCCTTTTCCCAATATGCTCAGCATCCCTACTCAGCACATGTCCAACACAAAATAATCCCACTACTCTCTGGCTTAGTCTCTAAACCATCCAACCTGGGTTGACCCTCTAACATACATATTCCTAATCCTGTCCACCCTCGTCACACCCAGTGTAAATCTTAACATCTTTAACTCTGCCACGTCCAGCTCTGACTCCTGCCTTTTTGTCAGTGCCACTGTCTCCAACCCATATAATATAGCTGATCTCACTGCCCTCCTGTAGAGCTTCCCTCTCACTCTTAATGGTACTCTGTCACAAATTACTCGTGATACTCTTCTCCACCCTTACTATCCTGCCTGTACTCTCTTCTTCACCTCTCCCCCACACTCGTCATTACTCTGAACTGTTGATCCCAAGTATTTAAACTCATCCACCTTTGCAAACTCTACTCCCTGCATCCTCACCATTCCTCTATCCTCCCTCTCATTCACACACATATATTCTGTCTTAGTCCTGCTGACCATCATTCCTCTCCTCTCTAGAGCATATCTCCTCCTGTCCAGGGTCTCCTCAATCTGTTCCCTACTCTCACTACAGATCACAATGTCATCTGCAAACATCACAGTCAACGGGGAATCCTGTCTGATCTTGTCTGTTAACCTGTCCATCACCACTGCAAATAAGAAAGGGCTCATAGCTGATCTCTGATGTAATCCCACCTCCACTTTAAATGCACCTGTCACTCCCACCGCAGAGCTCATCACTGTCATACTACCCTTGTACATCTCCTGTGGCACTCTTACAGATTCCTCCACCACTCCTGACTTCCTCATACAATACCACGATTCCTGTCTAGACAGCCTGTCATATAATTTCTCTAAGTCCACAAAGACACAACGCAACTCCTTCTGACCTTCTCTGTACTTCTCCAACACTCTCAGAGCAAACATCGCATCTGAACTGCTCTTTTCTGGCAGGAAACCATACTGCTGATCACTAATCCTCACCTCCCTTCTTAACCTAGCTTCCACTACTCTTTCCCATAACTTCATGATGTGACCGATCAGTGTTATCCCTCTTTAGTTACTACAGCTCTGCACATCATCCTTGTTCTTATAATCAGTACCAAAAACACTTTTTCTCCACTCCGCACACATCCTCTCAGTTTCCAAGATTACATTAAACAGTCTGGTTAAAAAGACCACTGCCATTTCTCCTAAACACCTCCATGCTTCCATAGGTATGTCATCCTGAGCAACAGCCTTTCCATTCTTAATCCTCTTCATAGCTATCCTTACTTACTCCTTGCTAATCCATTGCACTTCCTGATTCACCATACCCACATCATCCAACCTTTTCTCTCTCTCATTTTCTTCATTCAACAGTCCCTCAAAGTACTCTTTCCATCTGCTCAACCCACTCGCCTCACTTGTGAATATGTTTCCCTTATTATTGTTTATCACCCTTATTTGCTGCACATCCTTCCTAGCTTGGTCCCTCTGTCTAGCCAATTAGTACAGGTCCTATTCTTCATCCTTAGTGTCCAACCTTTCATACAACCCTTCATACGCCTCATCCTTAGCCTTTGCCACCTCTTTCTTTGCCATGCACCTCATCTCATTATACTCCTGTCTACTTTCTTCATCTCTCTGACAACCCCACTTCTTCTTCCCTAACCTCTATCTCTGTATATTACCCTGTACTTCCTCATTCCACCACCAGGTCTCCTTGTCCTCCTTCCTCTGTCCAGATGTCACACCAAGCAACTTTCTTGTCATCTCCCTTACTAGCTCTGCTGTAGTTACCCAGATATTCGGTAACTCTTCACTGCCACCCACTGCCTGTCTTAACTCTTCCCTGAACTCAACCTCACAATCACCCTTTTTCAGTTTCGACCATTTAATCCTGGGTGCTTCCCTCACACTCCACCTGCTCTTCTTGATCACAAACTTCATCCACAGACCAACATTCCATGCTGACTAATTATACTTTCCCCTGTCACCACTTTACAGTCTTCAATCTCCTTCAAGCATGCCCTCTTGCATAGGAGATAATCCACCTGTGTGCATCTTCCTCCACTCTTGTATGTCACCCTATGCTCCTCTGTCTTGTTAAAATACGTATTCACCACAGCCATGTCCATCCTTTTTGCAGACTCCATCACCATCTCACCTTCTGTATTCCTTTGCTTAACACTATACCTACACATCACTTCCGCATACTCTCTATTACCTTCACCAACATGCCCATTGAAATCTGCTCCAATCACCACTCTCTCACCCTTGGGTACAGTCATCACCACTTCATCCAACTCACTCCAAAGTTTTTCTGTCTCATAATCGCACAAGCAACTAGCAGAGCATATGCACTAACAACAGTCTTCATTACACCATCAATTTCCAGCTTCATAAACATTACTCTATCCGACACTCTTTTCCTTTTGAAAAATGCTCTTGGCATACTGTTCCTTCAGGTAGCCCCTACACCTGTTTTCCTCCTATCCACACCATGATAGAACTATTTGGACCCAACTCCAATGCACCTTCTATCTGGTCTCTTGCACACACAATATATCAGCCTTCCTTCTGTCCATCATATCAGCTAGCTTTGTTTCCATACCAGTCAAACTGCCAACATTAAAAGTTCCTACCCTCACTACCACACTCTTAGCCTTTCTCCTCTCTTTCTGACATATGAGCATCGGATATCCTCCAGGTATGTCTGTGAATGCAAAGGCTACTGTGCAATCAAATGACTTAAGTGTGTTGCAGTAATATTAAGAAAGTGTCACTAATTTTGGCCCATTGTCCCCCATGTATGTATGGCATCCTCCAGATGTCCTGCTCTAACAGGTTGACAGGAATGACTGAGCAGCAAGAGTGTAAATACAGTGTGCCATACTGAAATATTCAGAAATGTATATCAGGTGTTACCTGTGCAAATGTATGTATGAGTAGGTGTACCTGGCTGCCTCATAACAACAGACATGGGATGCAAAACGTTAGGTAAATAGGCTGTACATGTTGTACATGTGTGTAATCATAGTTTCTGTGCATCCAACAGAGTTATATTTCTACAGCTACTGGTTGTTGCATTGCCCTGACACAGACATGGGTACTAGAATAAGGATGGGGATCAGCTTGAAAATGGAGAGGTGTCCAACTTTGTTATGACCTTGTGTCCATGCCTTCTACAATCAGCTATATGACCACCTACATAGCTGTATGGACTCAGCAATACCTTACTTGTAAAACCTGTCTCCACCAAAGTAAAGTAATCCCCTTTGCTGGACAGCAGCAATATACAAACCACATAATTTGTCTCTATATTGGCTGTACAGGGCAAAGTAGGGCAGGCACCAACTTGGCAGCAAGTCAGCCTTTGTCTGAACAAGCATATAAGGTCACAGGTGAATTACTGTAAGGCTAACTATGAGTACAAATTGGACACATCCATCAAGGGCAATCACAATGCCATCTTCACATATGTCTGCAATCTCAAAGGCAACAACCCAACCCACCCTGTAATGGTGGTCAATCACACCACATACACACACACCATAGCTATAGCCAACCTGCTGCAGACAGGTTTAGGGCAAACATCCCCCCCCCCCCGGCTCACCGTCAGTATAGGTAGATATGCACAGCACCTGCACCCTTCCCCTTATCATCAGAGAGCAGGTGCATACTGCCTAATCAAAGTCAACAAAAGCAAGTCTCCATGAGACCTGATAACATTCCTGTCTGCATCATACATGAACCCAGGCATATGCTTATAGCTCCATTATACACTGTAGGCAAAGTCTGAGCACCAGTGACATCCCATCTGCAGGGAAGATGACCACTGTCATCCCTCTACACAAATGTGAATGATGATTGGTGGTTTGCGCAATGTACTGGCCCTTACTGGGGGAACATGACACATCAGAACCAGGAGTGCAAAGCAGGTCCATACTGTGCTGATAGATGACAGGGGTATGATGTGGTTGTAAGTGGTGGCTAAAGATAAGCAGTATTATTGTGCTGGCTCTTTAAATAACTCTCAGCAATGTCTAAGGTCCTGTAATATGTTTCCTTGTTTATGTCTTCCAGGTGGCATACAGCATCTGAAGCGGACACAATCTGCGGGAGTGGACTGCCCTGTGGGACAATCTTGTCCACAGAGTGAACACCTTGGGCCACCATGACCGCACATATTATCAGGTCAGACATCAGGTAACTGACCTGATATGTTGTGCCCGGCAAAGGGCTGCTGCTTTGGCCAGGGACCATACTGATACAGGTGGGGGTCCAGCCACACAGGCCCCACTTATGGCAACAGAGGAGCTCCTTGCCACCATGGGGCAGCCCCCACACAACAGCCAACACACGAAAGACAAGTCATGGAGGTGGGTGGCACCCAGGCAACAGTTGAGAAGCATCCAGATAAGGCCACAGTGCACATCAATTTTAGCATGTAGCTGTCATACTGCTTCAATAGAGTATCTAGATACATATGTCAGTTCAAACTACATTTTTGGGTGGGGTTTAGTAATGCACACAAGTGCACATCTATGGTGAGGGACAGCAAATTGCGTACTATCATAGCTTGTACTGTACCTGTGCAGAATCATAGCATTCATCTTATACCAATGCCAGATGTGAGTCTGCTAACAATACCTCTCCCCCACAATTACATAAGTCCCTGTAGTCTGCATGTGGGACAGCAGCCTGAAGCTGGTGAGTATGGGATTTTCCTGTTGTGGCTCATCAGTACTCCACACATGTTAAGATCATGCATGTGACCATGCACACAACTGTTACTCTCAGCCATTTTGCAATATCTGCATATTCACTTGTGGTGGGTTTAACTGCATTGCATCATAGTGGTCATCACAGGGGCCTATTTGCAGGAGATGTCACATATCGGTAGCATACCTCACAACCTCTTATTGCAAGAAATCTGGACAAAGACTGACAAAATGGGGAGACGAAGGCCCAAAATTGGGGACATATTTTATACATAAGTGTTATACAGTGCATATAAATGGTGTACACACACCTTTTAGAATGCCAGGTATTTGTGATATACAAAAATGAGATCACAATAAAACATTTCCAAACCCTTCCAACCTTTCATGTGACCTATAACTTGTACAATTCAATTGTAAAACAAAACAAATCTGTTAGGGAACAATTATGACACACAAAAAACTTACAAGAAGCTAAATGCATATGTGTGCACAGGCTGAAGCTAATACTGTGTTGAAGCAGCTTTCGATATTATTACAGCATTACATCTTCTTGGGTACACACTGTCATCAATTACAGAGACTCTTTGATTAACAGCAAATAACGGTCAGCTGTCCTACCAAGATTATCCTAAATTTACTCAGTTGCCTGCTACAGCAACAGCCATAGTTTGCATACAGCTTATGAAGCAGCAAAGGGATCTCATTTGTGAAAGGTATCAGCCCAGAGAAGGGTACACACACATTTCCACAGCATTGCATATACCATGGAACACAGTGAAGACAGTCTTCAACTGGTGGTGGAAATATGGGGCAATAGTGACATTGCAAAGAACTGGACATCCCTCCAAATGTGTGGAAAAGACAAGACCCACACTCATCAGGGAGGCTGTCAGGAGACCTACAACAACACTATAGGAGTTCCAGGAATCTCTGGCAAGTACCAGTTGTGTACTACATGTAACAACAATCTCCGATGTTCTCCACATGTCTGGCCTATGGGGTAGGTTTGGAAGATGGAAGCCTTCTCACACAGAGAACTACACCCAGGTCTGGTGAATTTCTCAAGAAAAATACATCAGGTCTCCCAAGAGCATTTGGGGAAATGTGCTATGGTGCAGTGAGACCAAGGTTGCACTTTTTGGCCACAACACCAAAAGGTTTGTTTGTCACAAGAGCAACACTGTGCATCACCAAAAGAACACCATCCCCATAGTGAAGCATGGTGATGGCAGTGTCCTGCTTTGGGGTTGCTGTTCATAAACTGAAAGTGGACCTTTAGCCAAGGTGGAGGGGATTAGGAACAGTTCAAAATACCAATCCCTTTTGGCTCAAAATCTTCATGTGCCTGCTAGAAAGCTGTGGATGGAGAGGACTTACACCTTTCCACACAAGAACGACCCATAGCATACATCAAAATCCATAAAAGAATCTCTTCACCAGAAGACAGTCAATGTTTTGAAATGGCCAGCCACAGTCCACAGATACATCCAATAGAAAATTTGTGGGGTGCTCAGAAGAAGCCTGTGCAGAAATGATGCCCTCGCAATCTGACAGAGTTGCAGGGCTTCTGCAAGTGACAGTGTACAAATATTGCTAAGTCGAGATGTGCCATGCTGATACACACCTTCCCAAGAGGACTGACTCTTGTTATGAAATTAAATGGTGCTTTAACAAAGTATTAGTTTAAGGGTGTACAAAGTCATGCAACCAGCCTATTGTATGTGTTTCAACTTCTACATGTTACCCCTAACTGATTTGCTTGTTCTTCATTTGGATTGTACAGGTCATAGGTTACATTAAAGGTGAGAAATGTTATCACATGATTTCTGTGGTCTCGTGTTATATATCAGACAAACCTGGCATGTTAACAGGGGTGTCTATACTGATAATATCCACTGTAAGCTTAGAAGGTTGTTAGTGTAACCAGTTCTGTTGTAACTTTACATGTACTGCAGGTTTTGAAGTGTGAGACTCAAAATATGTCATTAATTAGTAACACCAGTTCTCATATCATCCCAGTAACGTGTCAGACAAACACAGGATTTATGATGAACAGACCAGAAATATGAGCCATACTCTGCACAGTTGAGAGGTATGTTCTGTAGGAGTTGTCACTGTGATATACAGGTGCACAGACACTATGTGTACATGGGTGTAGTGTGTGCTACTTGAAGGCCCATCATCTACTAACAGTACTCACATATCACAGAAGTGTATATAAGTAGTAACATTACATGGAAAAGACTGCACTGCATGATGTTGAGGGCCTGTCCAGAGTGTGTATGTAGTGGTCTGACTGTGTTGTGAATGTCACCAGTTGGCTATTTTAAGGTCTGTGTAATACCTGTCTGCCACCTCACCTGTATGAGTGTGCATGTGTGTGCATGTGTAGCAGCTAACAGTACAGTGCAGGTATTAATTTATATATGTTGTCTTTCTCTCACAGGTGGTCATGGTGGTCATGGACCCTCCCACTCAGAATCTGATGTCAGTGTCTCTGCAGACTCTGGTAATGATGATGGTCATATTCAGGCACACATGGTGTTGTCAGGGGCTGAATCTGTGCCATCAGTTGGCATCCCACAGTCATTCACAATATCCCCGCACACAGTCACAATGCCCACACGTGCCCCGTCCCCAGCAGTAACAGATGATGGACAGTTGGGAGGTGATGGCATGGAACAGGCTAGAGTGGCGACTATGACAGGTGTGAGTGTAGTCCCTAGCCATAGCCAGAGTGTAGATGAGATCCCACACAGGTGGCTGGACAGGGGTGCTCACAGGAGGACTGCTGCTCATCAAGCCATTGTC
>NC_056744.1:1774959735-1775087235 GCF_019279795.1 Protopterus annectens | reverse complement strand
AACTGTACACTTTTGCACAGACTGTGCTGGTATTTGCTTTACATTTGGTTCCATTTATCATACTATTTTGCCCTGTCTTGGTAACCAGAGGCATATCAGTAAAGAGTACAGGTTGGATTGTAATGGCATACATTTGAGTTTCAGACCTCTTACCTTTCATAGCCTTACTGTAACTATGAGTCCTGCTGTGCTATCATTGTGTGAGTCTGTAAGGGGATAATTCAACATTGCTGCCATTTGTGTGCCTTTACCAAACATTTCTTTCAGGTTTTCTACAGCTGACGTGCTGTGTGGGTGTGAGGGGTGGGTGTAGGACTCCCACACTGACATCCATGCCTCTGACCTATGACCCCCCCAGTTAGTTGTCCCCACACATATACTGCAGTGGGATTTGCCATCTTGGGTACTACTGCATAGTGTGGGCAGGCCAGTATTGGGCAGACATTTCCTAGTGTCCCACATAGCTGTGAGTTGCCTGCTGCTATCCCAGTAGGCCACAACATTCCCTTGCATGCATGCAGCATTACCATAGATATGCTCCCAAAACATACTAATCCATTCATTTATTGTTAAGAAGACTGACTTACCTTGTGCCTGCTGCAGTTGTGAGGACAGTGCGTGAGGGCTGCCTGTGTTGGATGCACACAGTACACTGCCTATACATGGTAAGCTACAGGTAATGTGATGTGTGTGTCATCCATTTTACTGTGTGTGCAAGTCAGAGAGAGAGGTGTCAGTCCCTGTGGTCCCTACAGTGTCAGTATGTGTGCTATGCGTTGCCTCTTTGCCAAGGCCTGAGCATACTGGGCACGCCTCCATCTGCCTACAGGAGCAGGCTCAGGTGCCACCTCCTCCTCTGAGTCCCTCTGTGCCTGTGGGGACCTTGGCAATGGTGGTGGGCTGTGTGGCCCTTCAATGCTGTTCTTGCTGCAGCTGTTTCCACAGGATCATATTGTATAGCATGGCACATACTATGAACATGTGTGCACATGTGGCTGGAGAGTACTGCAAGGCTCCACTAGATATGTCAAGGTAGTGGAACCATGACTTGAGCATCCCAAACACATGCTCTATAATGATCCTGGTTTGTGCGATTGCCTCATTATAGCTTCTTGTGTGGGTGTGTGTGCATTTCTGATGGGTGACATCATCCATGGCACCAGTGTATAGCCAGCATCCTCCACCAGATGGCCATGCGGAGTGCCCCCACTAACAAATGCCTGGTACAGCTGTGACAAATGCCAGATGTGGGAGTCATGAAAACTTCCAAGGTTGCTAGTACACACATTCATGATAATGCCATGGGCATTGCACACAACATGGCAGTTGCTGGAGGGGAACCTTTGCTGTTTATGTAGACCCTGCCCTGTTCACTGGGTGCTGCTTCTTTTGTGGATGTGCATGCAGTCTATCACATGCAGTACCTCTGAGTATTCTGCTACATGGTGGAAGAGAAGCATATTGCTGGTCCTCTCCCCACGGGTGTAAATGTGCTCACCGGCATGTGGTAGCATGACATCTAGGAAATGGTGGAGTACCCTGGATGCAGGTGCTTGTGAGACCCCCATGATGTCCTCAGTAGGTCTTTGGAAAGTACCTGTAGCTAGTATTCTTAAGGCTACACATACCTTGGTATCCATTGGGATCAGTTCCCCTCTGTTGGCTATAGGTCTGAGTTGAGGCCAGCAAAGCTCAATGATTTGCTGAAGTTGTCCACGCTGTAGCATTCTACTATCTCCAGATCATGTAGCCCCTGGTAAGTTACCCTGGGTCTGAAAACTCTTCTCCTCCTCCTTGGTCTGTGGCGGTTGTCAGCATTATCCTCCTCACCACCCTTAGCCTCTCGCACATACTGATGGATCAAAGCAATGGCAGCCCCTAATATTTTTCCAGTTAAAATTCCCCTGTATGTGTACACCAATGGTGCAGTGTTTGTGGGAAAACCCAGACTGTAAGGTGTTTGCATAGTTTATAGTGTTGTGCTGCAGACGCTGTCTGTATGATTGGCTGACTATGATGCATTCTACCTGCTAGCTATGTAATTTGTTCTTGATTGCTTTCTTTCTGTTGTTTTCCTTTTTTCCCTTCCCATTTCTACCCCTTTAAAGCCCCAAGGTGCACTGCACAAACCCGGTGCCCAAATATAAACAGTCCTGCTATTTCCATGGTTTTTTTCATTGTTTGTTTTTTTTTTTTTTTAGATCTGGTGCACACCACGCAAACCCATTTAGTTAATGTAAACATGAGGAAATGGCCCTCCCTGGATGCAAACACACTCTTCATTTCATGGAATAAGTCAATACAGCCTCAGACACACACCCTTGCTTAGCTGTGCTTAGCTAAGCTTATCTGGGGGCCATAGGGCTCCTATGTGCTTACACCATGCACGACACCCCTCCCCCTATTCATGCCTGTTGTTCTTCCTGCTTACACAATCATGTTATAGCACCTACACGATTAGATGCAGTTTGGCACTTAGAATATTTTTGAGATTCAGTAAATTTCCCCTTATTTGCATACCAAACTGCCTTAGTCCATAGTTACTGCACTACCCCAGAGCCTTTCCCCTTAACAACCACTGTTCCCTGGTATTGTTTTGATTCTGCATGCCATAGACAAAAATGCAGATTTCCCTTAAAATTGAGTTTTCACTTTTATTTTATTTTCAGCACATTCCTGTTTGCACGCTGCTGCTCTATGCTTAAATGGCCGAGATTGGCCAAAAAAAATAAAACTTTTATTTTTACAAAAATGAAACACTTTTCCTTGCCAATGGCCATATATTTGGCCACTGGCATGCCTAAAGATTATAATACATTTCTGCAACTAACACTATTCTTGCACAGATGCCTGCACCTGCATGCTTGCTGAATCACTAATTCACCTCATTTGCATGTTTTAAACCAGGAAATGAGATAAGTTGCATTGTGCAGTGGTGTCCATGCAGGAATAGTGTAGGCAGGCTCGTGCATGTCAAAACAATAGTTTACTGGATCGCTCGGCGGCCATATTTCATGCAGAAGTGGCTACACTGTTCCTGCATGGAAAAACTAGCTTATTGAATCCCAGGGATAATCTTCTACTACCCAAAGAAGACCAAAACATGTCCTGCCAAATGACCATTAACATCAGATATCAGAAGTATATACTGGGAATTCTGTTTCCAGTGTTCCTACAACAGAGGACAAAGTTTTTCTTTGCTTCATTTAACAAAAAATTGTATAACCTACTAAAATCTTCATGTAAATGTTTTTGTCTTGTTTCAAGCAAATCTTTTTTTTTCCTTCTACAATATAGCAAAAACAACTTCTTTCTTCAGTCATGATAAACATTTCTGATTAAATACTCACATGAATGAAATAATTTACTTCTATAGATATGAATCTGAAAGTATCTTTCTTAATATTATACCTAAAATTTTCCTATCACAGGAACCAAAATGAAGAATGATGCTGAACAAATAAATGATCCAACATAATACATAACATGAACATCTGTAAACCTCACTGAAATCCAACTCAGCATCTAACGATCCTTCACAATGTAAGCAATAAACCTCTGTATGCCTCACTGAAATAATACTCAATGTCTAATTACCCTGGATAATGCATCTCATAAACATCTGTAATCATAACTTAAATACAGCTTAGCATTTAATCTTTCCAATGATCCTGATTAATATATCCCATAAATATTTATAATCCTTACTGAAATAGTACTCAGCATCTAATGACTTGCATAATCTAATTGATAAATACCCATAATCCTCAGTGAAATACAACTCAACAATTTAGTAAACACGCAACTGAAGCAGAGGGCTTTCACAAACATGCACCAATAAAACTAAATGACTGCAAAAATCATAATAATCATTCATGAAAAGCAGTTGTCACACTTTACAGTAAAGTTTACCTCAAAATGGTGTGTAAAACCATGCATAAGTAGCTCCTTCAGGAGTAGCAATAGACAGATTTTGTGTATTAAATCTCTCAGTAGCTTACATACAAGAGGAAATACAAAACACAAACTAAAACCATCACATAAATGCAAAATCCATTTTATTACTGGAATGAGGCATGCCAATATACATATTATGATATTTGCAGAGCACACTCATATTATGGTCAAGAATAAAGTTTTTATTTCTTAACATTACTTGTTAAACAATACTTGTAAAGTTTAAAGTTAGTCAAAAACTGAGAAGGTTAGTGTACACCATAGAAACTGTGTTCTTTCTATATCAATAATGAGTCATTTTCATCCACTCAGGTTATTTGTTAGGTTATACCACAAATCACCCTTAACATCCACATCCCACCCCCACCCCCAGTAAGGAAACCTCCATAAAAAACTTCTCCAAAGCCAACTTCATGCTACTCAAGTCAGAAGTGACAAACATCACGACACCCATGCAGATGGGAACTGAAAGTTCGACTGCTGAATCCTACACTAAGGCACTGTACGAGCACATCCATTCATGCATGAATCGTGCCATCCCAAATAGAACCAAGATGCTCTCCTCCAAAAAAAAAAGGAAGCCAATCTGGTGGTCCCCCGCCATAAAAAAACTTTACAACAAAAGGAAGAAACTGTTGCAGAAAAGAACAAAATACCAGGATGCAAAAAACTCCCTTACCAGCCTCTGTAAGAAGCTGAGATCCCTCATAAAATCCTCCAAAGCTAGTTACGAAAATAAAATTGCCAAAGATTCCAAAGACAACCACAAGGCATTCTATAACTATGTCAAGAATCTAAATGGCAATGCTCTTATCTGCTCTGAGCTACAACAGAATGGCATTAAATATACTCATCCCAAGGATATTGCCAATATCCTGGCAGATCAATTCAGTGCCAACTTCACCCCCTCTCACCCCCTAAATGGCCCATCGCAATACCGGAAGATTGCCAAATTCTGGTAATAATGGCCAAACAGGTAAAAAACACACTCTCCAAAGCTAAGAATACAGCATCCATGGGACCAGATGACATCCCAGGCTGTGTACTACATGAACTACAAAATGAACTGGCACCTCACCTAAGTGTAATGTTTAATCATAGCCTCACCTCAGGCTTTGTGCTCACTGAGTGGCACACAGATACAGTTATCCCACTCCACAAGGGGGATCCACTATGGATCCCAGGAACTACCACCCCATCAGTCTGACGATCCTGATCTGCAAGGCCATGGAACATATTATCATGGAACTTATAAACAAAGACATTGTCAACCTTCAAACACTGGACCCCACCCAGTTTGGGTTCGTGAAGGGCCGATCTTGTCTCCTGAACCTGATTGACTTCTTCGAATCAGTCTCCAGAGCCATGGATGAGGGTAAGGCGGTCCACACAGCCTATCTGGACCTCGCCAAAGCCCTTGACACCATCCCCCACTCTGGAATCATAGATAGACTTACTAAGCTGGGCATTAATCCCTACATCACTTGATGGGTTGCCAACTGGCTTACTGACAGAACCCACACTGTAAAAGTAGCCGACTCCAAATCCAGCTCCAGACAAGTGACAAGTGGAGCACCTTAGGGTTCAGTCCTGGGACCGCTCTTGTTTGGCATCTACTTTTCTGAAGTACAGACCAACACTAAGGGACTCTGGCTAACAAAGTTTGCAGATGACTGCAAACTGGGAGCCATTATTGAATCCCTAAATGATGTGGATACTCTACAAAAGGGCCTTACAGAAACAGATGCTTGGTGTCAGAGCCATGGTCTCAAGCTCAATGCCAAGAAATGTATAGCTATCCCCTTTGGAAAAAAACATTTACCCATGAATTACCACATAGGTGACGGTACACTAAACATGGAAAGTGTGATAAGAGACTTAGGGACACAAGTGGACAGTGGTCTCACCTTCGATAACCACATCGCCACAACAGTCAGGAAATCATTCTATGTGGCACACCTCATCACTAAGGGCTTTTCATCCAGAAAAAAGGAGGTCATTGTCCCACTGTACTCATCCCTCAGTAGACCCATTATAGAAAATAATGCCCCATCTGGTATGTACCTCTCAAGACATCTGCAACAACTGGAAAGGCCGCAGAAATACCTCACTAAAAGAATCACAGGCCTAAAGCAGATGCCCTACGCTGACCACCTTAAAAAACTCCAGCTATATTCTGTTGCATATCGTCTACTTAGAGGCGATCTCTGCTTAACATACAAGGCCATGCGAAACCCAGAGCTGTTGGACATACTACACTTAAAGAAATCCCAATCCCTCCAAACCACACACTCCAGGGATCTAAACCTTGTCATCACAATAAAAAAAACATGCTGGAGGGATAGGTTCCTGACCCAGAGACTCCCCAGACTCTGGAATAGACTGCCCATACATGTCAAGCAGAGCGGCTCTTTGGCCCTCTTCAAAAAGAACCTTGACGATTGGATGGGAGAAAGGAAATTTACCCCGGGGATGTCAGTCACCCTGCTAGACAGGGGTCCAGGGAAGTAAATAGTGTGGGAAGAAATAGCCAGAGAATTGGTATGGCTAGGCTGGTATAGCCCTAGGGCCGATAGCCTAGTCCCAATCTATGAACCTATGAATCTAAATGCCTCAAAGCTCTACATAATTATAGGCCTTGATGAATTAGTTACAGATAAAAAAAAAAATGGTTCCACTGAATAGTGCAAAAGTGTTTTCAACATTGTTATTGAAGGAATTTGATTGAATTTCCTAAATAATCCTGCATCAGTTCTATGAAATACCGAGAAAAGAATTAATGTGAGAAAGGATCGATTAAAAACACACAGTATTTTCTGCATTAATGTCAATAATGACTTTCTGTTTAAAAAGTAAATGCAACTTAATGATATTTACCGCAAATAATGTTTTTAACAAGTTTTAAGAAGTTTTATTTTTAAGCTAAGAGGGTTTTCAAGTTGACTAGTCACTTTATAACTTTCTTGAGATGGAATTTGAAATACTGTTCTGTTATACATTATTTCAAAACTGAACCATTAAAGCATGGAATACTAAAATTAATTTTGGGATAATTTTCACAGATTACCATTGCTTTCCAAACCTGCATCTATGTACATTGACTCGTGCCTCTGTAAATCTGTGAAAAACACTGTACATTTCTATGATAAAATATAACAACTGCACAAACGAGAAATAACTGTCTGTGCTTTAGATATAATCTATGCAAATGCTATATAATTTGGGCATGCTTTCTGTCATATAATGTGAGCATTCTGTCAGCTTGACATAGCAAGTGCAGTCTGTAAAAGCCTGGCACAATTAATGCCTGTTTGTTGTAAATGTAGCAAGGCTAGCATGTAAGTAAATCAATGGCTCTCAACTAATTATGCTGAGTTATGAACATTTTAGAAAAAAGAAAGTACATTACTACTAAACTATCTGTTGCTGCATCACACATAAATGGCTTACAGAATTTCTTTTGCATTTGTAATTACTGCTTTTGGGAAGGTTAAGACAAATAATTTGTACCTTCATAATAAATGCAGTGATTAAAATAGCATTACCAACCACATTATCTCTCATTTCTTTTTTATAACTGAATTCAGTCCTACTGTACAAGTCAACAAGGACTTAATAATGGGTTATTATGAGAGCAGGGACATTAGCCATCACTTTTAGCTCAGTGTATTCACTGCATTCTAGTCTTTAAAACCAGAATGAAAACTTGAAATGAATGCAGTTTTCATCAGTGAGATATGTACTGTCATGTAAGACCAGTCCTCTAAAGCATTATTTGTGTTGCTAAGTGACTATATGATCCTAGACCCTTGTCTTATACTCTGTAGTGTACCTTGAAAATGAGATTCAAAATCCATCCATAACCCCTTTTTCCCCATTTGTACACATGAGGTCTGGGTGTCACTTCAACAGTGACAATCATATTGATCTAAGATTTACACCACCATGTGGCTACCCCTGCCACAGTTGTTCTTCCACACCACATACTCACATTAACACTCTTATCTGTGGCCAATTTAGAGTGTTCAATCTATCTACAGCATATCTTTGGAATGTCAGAGGAAACTAGAGCACCTGGAGGAAACTCACACTAACACAGGGAGGACATGCAGACTCCGCACAGAAGGCACCCCAGTGAGAATTGAACCAGGGAACTTCTTGCTGTGAGGTGACAATGCTATTCTCTGCACTACTGTGCTGCCACTGCGCCCACTCCCCCTAAAAGTGAGATTAAAATATTTTTTTTCTTAATGGAGCAAAACATTCTGCTATCATTATGACAATTAAAAAAAAAATTGCTGACATCACTAGCCCATGGGTTTATATCCATGGTAAATGTGACAGTGAAGTTTGAGTATTATATGTGGTTCCAAAATTAGACATACCTGTTTTAATTCAATATGTAGGAAAGGGATATAGGTTTAGATTTAAGTAGACTTCAAAAAACACCTTGAAATATAATAGCTGTACCAGAGCATTAACCTTGTTATTCCAACATGCCCTATATTCTTTGATGCAAAACAGAAAGCACTGCTTAAGTGAAAACCTAGATTGTTTCCTTCTTTAAGCTGTTTGACAGAAATTAAAGCATCTACACAGCAAATTGTTTAAATGTATTTATTAGTAATAGTAAAATAATTAAAAATAGTAAAATAATCTAACAAAGTGGCAGAAAATGACACTATGCAGAAACTGTTAACTGCTTTGTTGCACCTTTTGAATTAACACGGACTGGTCCTCTTTCACTTTTTTTTACCATAATTCCAGATGTAGTTATCTTTATGGAAAGGGACAACTGAGAAAAGTCAGATCCAGGGACCAAGGACCAAGGTCCAAATGCAGTAGCAAGTGATAGCAGGCCATGCACCATGCAGTTTAATATCAGTGTAATAACGTCAGATGGCTCACAGCAAGGGCACTGCTCTGTTATGTTCCTTCTGTTGAAAAGTATTCTCTTATACTATATTTGAAATGTGATGATCAGGAAAAGTTACAGGAAAATCTTATTCTAAACCAGTAGCATGTAAATGTTCTATTACTGAATAAATCATTAGCTTGGGAGAAGGTGACCGACACTTACTTAGGCACAAGATGTTTTCAGTATATTGATCAACCATCCTGAATAATAAAAATTTTCAGTTTGCAGGTCCCTAGATTTCCTTAACTGTTAAAAATTTTGATGTTAAGAATTATTTATTTAGAACATGTGTCTATCTATACAGCTCCATCAATCCACTACCTCTTTATCCAATTTTTGTACATGGGATTGGTGTGTCACTTCAACAGTGACAATCACCTAGAGCCAAGATTCACACCACTGGGTGGCTATCCCTGCCATGGTTATTCTTCCATACCACACACTCACATGCGTGCTTACATACACACTCACATCTATGGCCAATTGGGAGTGTCCAGTCCATCTATTTACATGTCTTTGGGTTGCGGGATGAAATTGGAGCACCTAGGGGAAACCCACATGAACACCGAGAGGACATGCAGAAACCACACAGAGGGTCTACTTCACTTTGTAGAAAACACAACTAAGTGAATACTTGTTTGTCAAAAGCTTTTAATCGAAGTGGCAGTTTGTCAAACCGACATTTAAACAAAATTTTCCCAGTGGAAAGAAACAGTGGGCCATCATCGGGAATTTGCCCTTTTCCCACTGTAGTGCGATCTCGAAGTTGGTATATTAAGTTATGGTGGGTGTGGGGGGCACAGCCCCCCACCTGGGTTGGTTTTAAATTTTGTTATATTTGTGACGCTTGGTTGGTCAGCCAACCGTTTTTTTCTTCTCGGAAAGTTTTCATTTAAATGCCAGTTTGACAAGGTGAAGGTTCACTGCAAAGCGTTCCACATAGACCCCCACACAGAAGGCACCCCAAACCAAAAACAAACTGGGGAACCTGTTGCTATGAGATGATAACACTATTCTCTGCTATACTGTTTATATTTCCAAGGGATCCGTCTAAGGTCCATGGAGACCACAAAAGAATATTACAAACATTTACAAAATGGTAATCTTAATAATTTTAAGAAAAAGCACTATAAAAATGCCTTAGTAATATGGACTGCACCTTATTTAGTACTCTAAAGTAACTGACTCTAGTAGTGAGGTTGCAGACAAAACTTAAAAATGTAAGCTGTATAACAATCAAGATAAGCAAAATATTTTAAACAAATTTTGATATAGCATTTATTGACATTTAGTCACTGATATTCCAGCATCAGTTTATTGTAGGTATGGTTTTGGGGAAGCAGTTCTGTTTGGGACACTAGTCAACTGCAGAGTACACAGACACAGACACATGCACAAACAATACACATGCGCACACACACACACACACACACACACACACACACACACACACACACACACACACACACACACAAACAAACAAACAAACACACGCATATACACACATACATGTAAGAATAATAGTAATAGAATTAATTAAAGAATATTAATAGAATTTAATAAGAAACTGGGGCACCTGACAAAATTCCATGTGGACACAGGGATGATATGCAGACAACACAGAAGGCAGTCTGGGTGGAACTGAAATCGTAGTGGAAATTTTATGTTACAACAATATTAACTGATGCACTAACTCTTCTGCTCTGAGTGCCCTTAAATGCAACTGCTTACGCTTATGTAAATAAGTAAGAAAACAAAGAGATGGTAAGCTGGGTAAACAAAGACATGTTAAACTACTATTAACTGCTGCATAATGAAACAAATTCAGATTTCTTGTGGTTAGCATATATAATTCTTATGAAATAATGTGCGGTTTGGGAGGTGGGCACTAATAAGTACTAGTGAAAGGTGGCAATAACATTTAATTATGCCTGCTTAAAGTTGTGTATGGCAAGGCATGTTATGGTCCCTGTGATCAGAAGCTGTCTGGAGTTATTCCTATGTTTCTGTGTTCCACTGGATAAAACAACTAGCATTAAGCATCACATACATGTAAGAATAATAGTAATAGAATTAATTAAAGAATATTAATAGAATTTAATAAGAAAGTGGGTCACAACAAAAATGGTTGTACAAATCAGATTATTCATGAAATGAAATAGTATGAACATTTTAAATTCAAGTGTAATAAAACAAAAGAAAATCATGATTTTATGGTATGGCTCCTTAACAGAGACCAAGTAAAGAGAAAATTGATACTATGTGCTATAAAAATATATTCTAGGAGAAATAAAACTAAAGGCAAGTCTATTTAAAAGTCTTTTCAAAGAGGTTAGATACCAAAAATATTTTACAGTTTCAATTCAAGGCTTAATGCAACATTAGCAAAGCCAAATAAGAGATATTGACTGCTCAAGATAGTGGGCGACGTACACGCTGGTCTACAAAGTCCATTGGAAATGTGAGAGAAACAGACAAAAGTAGGTTTTGTAAAACTGAATTGGAAACAGTCGCAGACCTTCTTTTTGGATGTGACATAATGGCAGAAGGACTGTATACTACAGGCATAATAATCTAGCAAGACTGTTGCACTGGGGATCGTGCAAACATTATGGTATTGAAGTAGCTAAAAAACACTGGAAACATGAGCCACAAAGTATCATAGAAAATGAAGTTTACATCACATGGGATCACTCATTACCAACAGTTCAGAAGATAGATGCTAGAAAACTGGATATAGTGGTCCATGAAAAGAAGACAAAAGTAGCATTTATCATTGAAATTGCCACACCCTGTGACTACAGTGTCTTGTGTACAGAGAGACACAAGGTCATAAAATATCAGGATCTGCAGGCAGAAACGAGAGCAATGCGGAAGAAAGATACCCAGACAGTTCCAATAGTAGTAGGAGCAACGGGTCTTATAAAAAAGAATCTACAATCGTACTTAGATATGTTACCAATACATGTAACCATATACGAATTGCAGAAGGAGTCATTACTGGGTACATTGTGGGTGCTGCGAAGAGCACTTTTGTCTAACATCAAAGATTGAAACAATACTAATTTCATGAACTTTAATTGTACTTTGACTTAGAAATAAGGGGTCTATTCCCGTCATAGTATTAAAACCCCAAAAGACATGGAGAAATTAAAAGGGAGAGGCTGACTGTTAATTGCAAATAATGCATAGATAAATATATAGAGAGATGTGTGTGTTTGTGTGTGTGTGTGTGTGTGTGTGTGTGTGTGTGTGTGTGTGTGTGTGTGTACAGGAACAGAAACTGCAGTTATCTGTTTATTCATCTTTCATTCATACTAATTCCATGTGAGTACACACAGAGCAGGCAGTCTTGAGTCGACATATCTCTACTGACCCCAGGGTGAAATTCACACCGCTAGTCTATAAAGTACAGGATAAGGTAGTCTGCAAAAGTCACATACTACAGTCATATATAATTCAACAAAACATAGGAATACAGGTGCTACAGTCTAAGTGATGGTAGTGTCATTAATTTATGTATTTTATATATATATATATATATATATATATATATATATATATATATATATAAATGCAATGACACAAGTTTAGTCTTATTCTGCTATGAAAATTAATTGTCATGGATTTGACTTAGCAGCCATTTTGGGAAGCTGAAAAGGACACAAACAGTAGGACTGACCACTTGGATACCATACAGCCCAAGAAAGACAAGTATATTGAAAAGACAATGCCATGAATATTTGTTTACAAAATAATAGAATTGCTCTAGATTTTCTTATGTACAAACTACAGCATCTTTTCAGCATCCTATCAATATAGACTGAATATTAGAGAGTCCTGTGAATGAAAGTTATTAATTTTTGTGAGAACAACATAGTGCCATTTTGACATTAGAAGAAGGTAATATGAAGTACAGAATAAATCTGTCTAGAATTCTGAACAAATAGTCTATAGTGAGCAACAGCTGGTTTATTTAGAGTACAAGGAATAGTCTGAGACTGAGTGGAGTGATAGAGGAGAGGAAGGTTCAGATTGCTTGCAGTTTTTTCAGAACTAAAATGATGCTTTGGAATGGCTTTCCTAAGATGTGTTTGGGGAAAAAAAATCTTTCTGACTATCTTTGATTGCAGTTGAGCAGCCAGCTGAAGCACCTGGGGTGATATTGGCCCAGTTCATTGCATTCTATGTAAAAAAAACAAACAAACATATTCTTTGGCAGATTTGACAACCTGAGGGAAAAGTGCACTATTGGGAATCGACCAGTATATGCGGCTCATGACTTTTCAGAAATCACGCTTTGCAGAGATCTCAGTTTACAAAGGTTATTAAAGATTGTTGCAGATGAAGGATTAAGTTTAAACTGTCATTCCCTATAATGTTAATGGCATTTCTTCTGATGGGAATGCAAATCTTCTCAAACTCCTAATCCAGAACAAAATAGATGCAAAGTCTGCTTCACACATTGTACTGTAAGCTTGAAGATTAAGATGCAGAAGTGTTTTTATGAAACCAATTACAAAAGCAAGCTCACGTCAAAGTAAAAGATGCTATGAATTGAATAACAAATTTTTCTGAATAGCTCAATCAAATAATACTTCTGTGTAAATGGACAGGCAATAGTAAATGCAATAAAACTGAGTCCTGATTGACTGTTTGCTGCGAGTGTTTCGCACAGTCATTGATTATGGCCATTGGTTTGGAAATTTAGATGGTTTGTGCTTCCATGCATTCTGCTATTTGTTTTTTGATTATTTTCTATTGAGAACTGTGTGATCAGTTTATGATTAATATTTGCTGGCATATTATATCTGAGCAATGAACTCTGATCACAATACACACATACTTCTGCATATTTTGATAAGTATATTTTCATACATGATTGGAATCTTGACACAGAACCTAATTTAAGACTATTAATTGTGCTAATGAATGCCTTCTTGATGAATACCAATGATTCTTTAGAATTTGAAATTATCTTTGTAATGCAAGGGGTCATATGATGTGTTAGAACTCTGTAGAAAGGTCTTCAGATATAACCATGATTACTATACACTATTTCTACTAAACATCATTTTAAACATGTAACATAAGGCTCCTGTTGTTTTATGCTCCCATTATGTTGCTTGGTTGATGACAGCTAGTGCAAATGTTTGTGAACTCATTTCTGCAACTTGCATTTTTTTTATGCCTATTCCATGGACAGAATGTTGTATATGGAAAAGCCATGAAAATCCAAAATAACATTCCATCAGGAAATGCCATCAAATATAACTCCACTAGTGCCACTAGGGAACAAGTCCTAAATGATGTCTCTAAGGTTAAAAACACTACACCAATGGACCCAGACACTATCCCATGATGCCTTCTAGATAGCATGAAAAATGGCCTATCAGGCTGTCTGGAACTGCTTTTTAACTGTTGCCTCCAAACAGGCGTTGTGCCTTATGAATAGAGAACAGCAACAGTAATCCCTCTGCACAAGGATGGGCCATCTGCAGACCCTGGGATCTACAGACCAGTAAGTCTCATTAGTTTTATATGCAGTGCCATGGAAAGACTTATCATAGAAATGATCAATAATGACATAGAAAACATCCAGACATTGGACTCAACCTAGTTTGGTTTTGTCAAGGGCAGGTTGTACCTACTCAGACTTGTGGACTTCTTTGAGAAGGTCACCTTAGCAATGAATGAGGGCAAAATGTTCACAATGCCTACCTTGACCTGACCAAGGCATTTGACACATACTCCACTCAGGCCTTGTTGACAAACTCAAGAGTTTATATGTAAACCCCAATGTCACCCAGTGGATAGTCAGCTGGCTCACAGACAGGACCAAGTAAGTTACAATTGGGGAATCCACCTCTACAAATATGCCATTCAAAAGTGAGGTTCCTCTGGGATTGGATGTGGGAGCTCTGCTTTTTGGCATTAGCTTATCTATTATCAAGGTCAAGGTCAAGGTCCATGGCCTCTGGTCGACTACATTTGCAGATGATTGTAAATTAGGAGCAGTCATAGATCCCCCACTGACACAAATGTTCTCCAGGAAGGTCTGACACAGACAAATAACTAGTGTTAGAGCCATGGACTAAAACTAAATGCCAAGAAATGCATAATAATATCTTTCAGGAAGTCATCCACCCCTGGTAACTATCATATTGATAACACACCCCTAAGAGTTGACCCAGTAGTCAGGGACTTGGGGACACACACAGACAGTAATCTAGCCTTTGACCACCATGTATCTACAGTAGTAAGAAAATCAGTCTATGTTGTGCAACTTATAAACAAACAAAGGTATAACATCAAGGTCTATGGAAGTCCTTGTTCCACAGGATTGGGCATTCATTAGACCTATCATGGAGTACAAAGCCCATTTGGTATGTACCTAAAGAGGCGCATCCAATAATTAGAACATCTGCAGAGGTTTCTCACTAAACAAATACAGGGCATAAGTGACACGTCCTCTACAGACCACTTCAAGGCCCTATTCCTGTATTCTGTCTCCAATAGGTTGCTGAGGGGAGAACTACATCTGGCGTACAAGGCATTGTCAGATTCCACTCTGATTAACCTCCTGGATATCTACAAAACAATCAGCACCAGAATTATCAATTCTAAAGACTTAAACCTTGCCTGTGATAGAAGCAGGGCCTGCTGGACAGACAGGTATGTGTCCTAGAGACTACCACTTCTCTGGAAGTGGCTCTCCATCAATGTGAAGCAGAGCCCCATCCTAAACAAATTCAAGTACAACTTGGAAAGTTGCATGGGGAACAGGAAACTAATCTCTGGTTTGGCACCTGTGTCTCTAAAGGATACAGGCAGCCTGTAAAGGGCCTCTTCTTGTAAATATTACATCTCCTAAACCCCTGCTTGCACTTACCAAGGGTATCAGAACTTGTCTGAGATTTAGGATGCATGGCTAGGTTTAAAAAGGCCCTTGTGGTCTTTAGCCAAGTAAATACTTATGAACTTATAAGCCTATGAACATTTGGTATCTAGGAGGGAAATGTATTTAGGGCGGACTTGTATATATTCCCAGGTCAAAAAATGTTTTACTGCTTACGTTTTAACTTGTAAAATCTGATCAGGAGTCACAATGTCTGCCAGAGAATAAACTGAGTTATCACTTGACATTTTTATGATGATTTTTGCTAATAAATATTTGAAATATAACATACATATGTAATAAGTTATTGGAATTGTTTTATTAGATTTATACAAAATAGCCTGAATTTATTTGTGAAATCCTTATCTGAAATTTGTAAAATCTTCAACATTATTATTAAAAGTGGATACTTTATTAGATGTTAAAACAATATTTGATTGCTGAATGGGATTTGTACATGCAACTGACTATTAGATTTCCAATAGGACCATGCAAGTTCTACCGTTTCTACTAAAATGTTTCTAATCTTGTGGTTAAACTCTTTATTAATAAACGTGTTTGTATTCACCTGAATGAGGATTTGTGTCTGTTTATTTGGTTATCTATACATTGGGTATAGTCTCAAATCATTTTTGACTGATGTTTGCAAACGTTTCAAGATTATCTGTATAAGGATCTTCCACATACATCTGCAGTTGTTAAAGATTCACATAATTTTGGCTCATACTTCTGCTCTGTCCCTTCTAAAATTGGAGATTATTTTTGTAGGTTTGTAATGCCAGTACCTAAAATGAGTCCTAATTTGTTTCCTTTTCCCTATTTACTTTTTTTTCTCTGTCTGTAAATAAAGCCTGAGACCTGTCATTTTATATTATATGAGTTTTTAAGACTGCTTTAGGTTTAGATTTTACATAATGACTCCTATGTTATTTTTTTAGGGTTCTGGTTAGTTATATCGCTTTCTGGATAAACACATTTGCATGTGTGGTTTAGCCCCATGGTTATTCTCCTAGGATGGGTACTGATGTCTCTGCTTGAATGTATGATACTACAGTATACTTTTTATGTTTATCAAGCTATGATTGATTACAGCATTACATATTATCTATATAGTTTGGAATAATTACCTTCCTAAGCAGAGTGTAATAAGTTATATCAAAATTCTGTACTTAGTATTTAAAATTGTACAACTGTGTGCTTAAACCATTTGGTCTTGTTGCTTGCTGTCTCTGATCTGAATAGCTCAGAGGAATAGTCGGTGCGTGTCTTAGTTTAGATGGTTGACTGGATTATGTTGTTCTACAAATTAAGATGTACTGGTCTTCTAAAGCATGAGAGACTGGACTAAAGTGTGCACACATTTTGAATTATATTCTTTTTGATATTTTTAGCTTTGGTAGTAATATTAAAAGGAAGAGCATATGCCAATTTATGATAGTCTTCATTATTTTTTAATTGACTGAATTCCCTGTTGAGATATTTGGTGGTGTGACTCAATTATTAAGTTGAAACAGATAGAATGTTACTGGCTGTGTGGCACTTATATACAATAGACAATGAATGCTTGTTCTAGTTTATGACATGGTGAATGTTGCAATGGAGAACAAATTATGTTGGTTTGGGAAGGTGTGCAGCTGAGATCAAGTGGGTGTGGTGGCAGCTGTAATTTAGAAAATTAATTTAAGATGATTAATCAGAGTTTTTTCTATATTATGTTGCTAGGTTAGCCTGTTATGATAATGAGACATTTCTAATGTATGCTGTCAAGTTATGTGATATTTGAAACTGGATAGCTGCAAAACTAGTTGTTTAGAAAATTGCTGAATCCTATCTTATGTTTCATTTGTAGACTGACAATCAGAGAAGTGTTTTTCTTTTTTTTAAGTTTAAGTATGTAGGATGGCCAGTTACTCATCCATGGCTAATAAAAATAAAATTAAATGAACTATCAAAGAAATTACAAAATCTATTAAAAATATAAAAGATACAATGTGAAAACAAGTTGTCCATTACAAAAATTTATAATAGTTTTTAGTATGGTGAGAAATCCTAATTCAGTATTAGAATTTAGTAACACAGTGATATATGACCAACATAAAACTGTTGAATTATTTAATAACCCCTTCAGTAGTATGCTTCATCATTTCATGAAATATTGATTATGTGATACAAATATAAATGTTAGTCAAAAATGACCAGCTATTACTTTAACAATGATCATGAGCTGTTTGAGAGAGGTAAGAAACAATACTTCAATGAGACTCAACTGTACTCCAGCTGTTGTTATCAAGAATCTGCCTAACACTTTATACATTGTACAGTTTCATATCTTTAATAAAAAATAATAAATACAGTAGTTTCTAGCATGTTGAAAATTTCACACATCACCTTAATATTAAATAATGGAAAAGCATCAGATATGAGAATTTGTAGACCTGTGGGTGTTAACTCTATTCTTTGTTAATGTTTTGAAAAGTGTATAGTTGATTTGATAGCAAAATAATTTAAATGGTCAGAAATTGCAGATTTTCATCAATGTGGATTTATAAAGTGAATATTAGTGTTAACTATTTTGGACAGAGTTTTATGAACAAGTTACTGAAGCTGTAAATGCAGGACATTCTTGTGGTACTATCATTTTAGATTTGGCTAAAGCATTTCATTATTTGACACATTTTCCAATTTTCAAAGTCCAACATGATTTGAAATGCAAACTGGATAAGAAAGCTAGAAAATCACTCCACTGGTCACCCACAAATGAAATATAAGGTCCATTGTATTAAGCGCCTTTTGTTTCTCCTTATAAGGAGACTTCAGATAACAGACATCTACAAATGCAAAGTTTAAATAAAAAGTCATCAGTCATGTGACACTTAACAGACACCTCCATATAAAAACACACTTCCCTATAACATTCACATATTATTAACTACTATGCATTTATTTCAATAATTTACAAATAATACCTTAAATATCCTCATATTAAAATATTTGGCGTAAAATTCATAATTAATATACTTACTTATTCCATTTATATTTTTATTAACTTCGTTCTAAAAAATTTTTTTTTAAAAAAATATTAAAATATTAAGATCATTTATCCTAACACATTCTATCCATATAACAGAACCTTACAACCAGAGGGTATGACACCCTTCCACCTTTCATGAGCCTACCTCTCTAGGTTTTTGAATTTAAGAATACACAGGATAGAATATACTTCATTCAATCCTGGACAATGGCAGGCATCTGTACGAAGCTGCCACCTCAATTCAAGTTTCTCCAACAGTAATGAATCAGGACCACCTCTTCCATTTGAATTCACACAGTCAATAGCCCTAAATTTAAAAGTATGGTCTGGGAATGCTTCAACATGTCTAGCTAGGGCACTTTCTTTTTTCATTTTAAAAATATAATATAAATCCTCATATACTCTTTCCTTCAACCTGCGGTCAGTTTTTCCAATATAGAAAGCCGGACAGTGTTGGCACTGTGCCATGTACACTACTGCTCTACTCTGACAGTTAAACTTATGCTTGGTCACATATTTCTGTTCCTTCAACCTAAAGCATTGGCCAACCTGCATGTGTTTGCAAAAGTTGCACATATTACATTTGCCCACACTTGTTCATGTACCTACACCTTTTGTCTTGTATTGTAATATGTTTCTCAGGTTTTGCCCTCGTTGGAACACTATTCTTGGTGTTTCACAGAATTTATGCCTGAGAACGTTGTCATTCATAATCAATGACCAATTTTTGTTAATAAGGGAGTATAAAGCTGGAGCATTGACACTATATTTAGTAATGAGGGCTGTAGTGCTGTATTCTCTTGCCCTTGGTACCATACTCATGTCAACCACATTATTACCTCCTATCACACCCTTAATACTCAAGATTGGTTTATAAACAACACCAGCCTTCTTGTCATGAACTTCTCTAATCAATTCATTGATTAATTGTTCTGGATAACATCTTACCCTAAACATGTTCCTCAGGTTATTGCATTCCAACACAAATTCATCATCACTAGTCACCATCGGGCAGCTCTTAGTAATTGCCCCTTGACGACTGAACATTTTGATGTAATGGATGGCAACTAGTACAGTAAAGGAATGTGTTGGAATATGTTTCCTTCCAGAAAATACATGCACAATAACTGTTGGTAATGCTATCTTTCCTTAGGTTTACATCCAAGTAGGCTATTGATTCAGTGCTGAAAGTAAATGTGAATGTCAAAAACTGGGTTGTATTGTTAAAATAGGTAACCATATCTGTAGCTTGTTTCTTGTCCCCATTAAAAATCATAAAAATATCATCCAAGAACCTACTATAATGGATAATCTGGTTGGCAATCTCCTCATTGTTTCTCACAAAATGCCACTCCCAATATGCCATTACTAAGTTCGCTAGGCTGGCACCACATGGTAAACCCGTGGCTACCCCAACTTTCTGGAAGTAATACTTGTTGTTGAAAGTTATAAAATTCTGTGTTAGCACTATATCTCTGAGTTCACATTCAAGGGAAACTTCATCCTCAACTGCTCCTTTACTGTGCATCATATAGCTTACCCATTCTACTCCTTCTATATGAGGAATAGAAGAGTACAGATCTTTTACATCAACTGTAATAAAATTATAAATGGGATTAAACTCTAATGCATTAATATTTGAGGAAGGTCTAGGAGTCTTTGCAAATTTAACTTTCTTGGGTCACATATTTATTCAACTTTTCATCTATGACCTTTGCTAGGGAGTACGTAATACTGTGCCTTGCATCCACCAACGGTCTCATGAGGGGATTTATAGCACTTTTATGGACCTTTGGTATTCCAAAATATATTGGAATTCTTGGGGCCGGCATCACTAAATAGTTGAAGAGGTCTATATTAATCCTAGCCTCAATGAACAAGTCATTTAACCAAGATTTAATTCTTAAATAAGCTCTATTGACCTCTGATCTAGAGACCTCCTCATAAGTTTCACCATTCAGCACATTTTTCATCCTGTTGTAATCATCAGTAAACATGATTGCCAACCCGCCCCCTTTATCGGGTTGCATTACACATTATCGCTCCCTGTCGTAGCCCTTCTAACAGCAATTTTTTGTTCTTGCTCATATTCTGGACAAATATATTCTGCCTGTTACCTTGTTCTATTATGTTTCGAAAGTCCAACTTACAAATTTGTTTGAAGAGATGCAAAGTCATCCTAGTCAAGGAAGCTACAGAAATAGATACTTTAATAAAGGCTGATGCAGCTTTTCAGCGATACAGGTTTGAATATGAGAGGACATATTCAAGCATAGACCAGTACATGGTCAAACTTAAGGCTATGAAAGTTAAGAAGCTGCAGAGGGACAGGCAAGCTTACTCTACAGACACAGCATACCCTAAAACACCTTCTTCACAAATTAATTCCTTGCAAAACAGGAATGGGACTGTTGAATTTGCACATATGTCAGGTGAACATATGGAAAGTAATGATGAACCTAACCATACACATAATACACCAGAACCAAGGAGAAAAGCATGTATAGCAAACAGTAGAACAACACAGAACAATGAGGCAAATGAAACAATTGAGGAAGGAAATTTTCAGAACAGAGCACTGAACCATCGGCCTTATCCAGTACCCCAGAATGGGAGGGGGGACGGGCCATAATGCCAGAACAGCAATACCATGAACAAGAGAAACAGGTGGAACAGGCGCAGATAATTTATGAAGAGAAGCAACCTAAACACATTTGTGAGATTGTATATAACTCTGACCGTGACTTTAAAATATATAATTATACAAGAATTAACACTGAATAGAGCTTGGCAGACCTTTTAGCCAAGGGACAAAGTTTTGTTCCTTCATGCAAACTGGACATTGCAAATACACTCATAGACCTGAACCTTTTCATAAGAAAACTAAATTTTAGGGTGTTATTTGATCAAGACAATAATGTCATGAATGAGTACAAATTGGCTAGTACATTTTATCCACCTTTACACCCTACTTTGCATCTCTTCGAACAAATTTGTGAGTTGGACTTACAAACCATAATAGAACAAGGTAAAAGGCAGAATATATTTGTCCAGAATATGAGTAAGAATGAAAAATTGCTGTTAGAAGGGCTACGACAGGGAGCGATACGTGTAATGCAAGCTGATAAAGGGGGGGGGGTTGGCAATCATGTTTATTGATGATTACATCAACAGGATGGAAAATGTGTTGAACAGTGAAACTTATGAGGAGGTCTCTAGATCAGAGGTCAATAGATCTTATTTAAGAATTAAATCTTGGTTAAATAACTTGTTCATTGAGGCTAGGATTAATATAGACCTCTTCAACTATTTAGTGATGCCAACCCCAAGAATTCCAATATTTTTTGGAATACCAAAGGTCAATTAAAGTGCTATAAATCCCCCCATGAGACCGTTGCTGGATGCAAGGCACAGTATTACATACTCCCTGGCAAAGGTCATAGATGAAAAGTTGAAGAAATATGTGGCCCAAGAGAGTCAAATTTCCAAAGACTCCTGGACCTTCCTCTCAAATATTAATGCATTAGATTTTAACCCCATTTATAATTTTATTACAGTTGATGTAAAATATCTATACTCTTCTGTTCCTCATGTAGAAGGTGTAGAATGGCTAGGCTATATGATGCGCAGTAAAGGAGCACCTGAGGATGAAGTTTCCGTGTATGTGAACTCATAGATATAGTGCTAACACAGAATTGTATAACTTTCAACAACAAGTATTACTTCCAGAAAGTTGGGGTAGCCATGGGTTCACCATGTGGTTCCAGCCTAGTGAACTTAGTAAAGGCATACTGGGAGTGTCATTTTGTGAGAAACAATGAGGAGATTGCCAACTGGATTATATATTGCACTAGGTTCTTGGATGATATTTTTATGATTTTTAATAGGGACGAGAAACAAGCTACAGATATGGTTACCTATTTTAACAATGCAACCCAGTTTTTGACATTTACATTTACTTTCAGCACTGAATCAATAGCCTACTTAGATGTAAACCTAAGGAAAGATAGCATTACCAACAGTTATTGTACACGTATTTTCCGGAAGGAAACATATTCCAACACATTTCTTCACTTTACTAATTGCCATCCATTACATCAAAAACGTTCAGTAGTCAAGGGGAATTAGTAAGAGCTGCCCGGATGGTGACTAGTGATGAATTTGTGTTGGAATGCAATAACCTGAGGAAAATGTTTAGGGTAAGATGTTATCTAGAAGAATTAATCAATGAATTGATTAGAGAAGTTCAGGACAAGAGGGCTGTTGTTTTTTATAAACCAATCTTGAGTTTTAAGGTTACGATAGAAGGTAATAATGTGGGTGACATGAGTATGGTACCAAGGGCAAGAGAATACAGTACCACAGCCCTCATTACTAGATATAGTGTCAATGCTCCAGCTTTATACTCCCTTATTAACAAAAATTGGTCATTGATTATGAATGACAACGTTCTCAGGCATAAATTCTGTGAAACACCAAGAATAATGTTCCACCAAGGGCAAAACCTGAGAAACATATTACAATACAAGACAAAAGGTGTAAGTACATGAACAGAAATGGATAAATGTAATATGTGCAACCTTTGCAAACACATGCAGGTTGGCCAATGCTTTACGTTGAGGGAACAGAAATATGTGACCAAGCATAAGTTTAACTGTCAGAGTAGAGCGGTAGTGTACATGGCTCAGTGCCAACACTGTCCATATTCCTCTATTGGAAAAATGGACTGCAGGTTAAGGGAAAGAGTATATGAGCATTTATATTATATTTCTAAAATGAAAAAAGAAAGTGCCCTAACTAGACATGTTGAAGCATTCCAGACCATACTTTTAAATTTAGGGTGATTGACTGTGTGAATTCAAATGGAAGAGTTGGTCCCAATTCATTACTTTTGGAGAAACTTGAATTGAGGTGGCTGCTTTGTACAGATGCCTGCCATTGTCCAGGATTCAATTAAGTATATTCTATCCTGTGTATTCTTAAATTCAAAAATCTAGAGACGTAGGCTCATGAAAGGTGGAAGTGTGTCCATGCCCTCTGGTTGTAAGGTTCTGCTATGCAGATAGAATGTGTTAGGATATTTTAATATTTAAAAAAAAAAAATTTTAGAACAAAGTTAATAAAAATATAAACAGAATAAGTAAGTATGTTAATTATGAATTTTAGGCTAAATATTTTAATATGAGGATATTTAAAGTATTATTCGTAAATTATTGAAATAAATGCACAGTTAACAATATGTGGATGTTATAGGGAAGGGTGTTTTTAAACGGAGGTGTGTGTTAAGTGTCACATGACTGATGATTTTTTATTTAAAAGTTGCATTTGTAGATGTCTGTTATCTGAAGAAGTCTCCCTATAAGGAGAGATGAAAAGCACTTAATAAAACGGACCTTATATTTCATTTGTGGGTGACCAGTGGAGTGATTTTCTAGCTTTGTTATCCAGTTTGTGTTTTTTTTCGGCTTTTTTGTTGTTTACCTGATTTGAAATACAACTCATTTATTATTAACTAGGTAATAAACTGGCTTACAGGTACAAGAAAAAATGTTGTACTAAAACAGTATTTATCTCAAGCCAGAAGAGTAAGCAGAGGTGTTCCCCAGGGATCTATTTTAGGGTCTTTGTTGTTCAACTTGGTCTTTTCAACCATAACATTGCATCAGTAATTATGGATGAATAAATTTGCCGATGATTGTAAAACAGGTTTTGAAGTAACACTTGACAAAGATTACGAGGAACTAATGAATATTTTAGTAAAATTAGTACATGGACTTATAGGGCTGGGATTTCTTTCAGTATCAATAACTGTAAAGTGGTGTATTTTGGGAAATCAGTGGTAAGGAAAAATATCATTCTGCATGACCTGGCATTGGAAAAAGTTTGTTATTATAAAGAACTAAGTTTAATAATTTCTAGCAATTTTTCCTTTTCAAAGAATTTTGATAATGTTATAAACATAACACTAAAGCAAGTTGGTATTTTATTAAAAATTACTTCTAGGATAAATATGGAAAGCATTGTAAATGTATGTGATATTTTTGACACTAATGGAGTATAACAGATTTTTGTACATATATTACAGGCAGAATTGAATAGATTACAAAGATATATTTAGAAGATTTATGAAGAAGATTGAAGGTTTAACTAACCTTAATTATTCTAAAAGATATATGAAAACTGTAGAACATAGGGTGTGTATGTACCTTTAAGAAGCATTTCCAGATGTAGGCACATGCATATAAATAGTGAGCATGTGCAGGTAGTAGTGCCATTTTGAGAAAACAGCCAGAGTGTTAACATGTATGAGTGTAGTAGTCAGTCTGTTTATAAGTTTAAGTTTAAGTTGCAAAGCCTCATTCCTGATGTGTCTGTGTGTAATAAAGCTGCTTGAACTAAACCCATGAATGTTCATCTGTTTTATCCAGACTGGATGAGCAACATGGTGTCAGAACTAGGACTGAAAGAGCAATTTCTTCAGGCCATGAGGTGCAGAGTTGAAGGTGAAGGCAGATTGAGCTGGTTGAATGAAACGGAGCTCGGACAAATAAAATGGGTCAGAAATTAACTTAAGGTAACCAAAACATACACAAAAGATTTATTTTGCAAAGAAAATGAAATGGAGCATTTGTAAGGTACAAAATGCATTATTAATGAAACGAGTACCACAAAATATATTATTAATCAAACAACAGGCACAAAATACATTATTAATTAAATGACATTTTTGAAACTATGATATTTGATAAAACTAGCAGAAATATTCATGTGGGACTCAGAATTACCTTTGGTTGAATAAAGAGCATGTTTAAAGTAAAATAATCACAAGAAAAGTATAATGAGCATGATAAGAGATTAACAGGGCATAACAAGTACAATAAAAGGGCAAAATAAGCTTAAAGAGCATAGCAACTACATGTTTTTTAGTAAAAGACCATGGGCAGGATTCATGAAGCCTCCATGTAAGAGATACAAGGCTTACACGGAGGCTGCAGTTAAACTGTGTGACGTCAGCATCTCATGCATATGCATGAGGGCATGCTGAATCACACCTAAGGCTAACACGGTCCGTGGAAGACAGTAGGGGGCGTGTCCGTAGGCCGAGCCCTGCAAGCGGACACGGCCCCAGAAGAGTAAAAGTGCCCAAACTAAACCCCCACGACAGAGTACATGGAAATGTGAATAAACACAACACATGCCCCCACAGACTATGAACATAAAATTATATAAATGAACGTTATATTTTTTTTAACTGTGAAGATGTTTGCCTGTGAGTGCGCTCGTTTGCGTGGGTGTGCCCATAACTCAGCCACAGTTAGCAGTAAGTGGAAAAGCATATAAGAACTAACTATGCAAAATAAGCCAAAAAGCAATAGCGTAGCAGTAGAGACCTCGGCTGAAGAGCAGGCAGTCATGGTTCAAGCCCCCACAACATCAATTTTTATTTTTAGTGAAATAAGCACGAAACAAGTCCCTGACATATATGTACACATATAAAATTATATTTTATGTAAAATGTAATGAAATAGGCCATTTACTTTGAAGAAATGTGAGATAACAAAATAATAAAAAATGCCAGATGTGCCCATAGCTGAGCTATAGTTTAACAAGTTGAGTGCATCTACCCGTAGGTGAGCAGCGGTTTAACAGGTGCAAAATGAGTGCCCGTAGGTGAGCAATGGTTCAACAGGTGCAAAATGAGTGCCTGTAGGTGAGCCGTGGTGTAACACGCTGAAACTGTGTGCCCCTAGCTGAGCTGAGCGTAATATGCGTGCTGACAGCCAAATGAAGTGTAAACCAGCGTAACCCATTTGAGCAGAGCTGCGCACCGTGCCAACAAGCTAACCGATGGGCAACGTTGAGCAAGCTGTAACAAAACTGCCTTTACACAGACACACCCCCTAGCCTGTCTAGACAGTCATAAAATATAAAAAAGCAGTGGCCAGGTTCGAACCCAGGATACCATGCACCATAGTCAAGGTACTGAACCACTAAGCCATGACAGCTATAGTTAGAAATGCAGTAATAGCAAATATATAGGAATGAATAGAAAGAGGAGCATGACAAAGCAGGTTTTGTGAAGCTGATACAATTCCAAAATGGCCAATCACAGATAAGTGCGGAAAAAACGGCATATATAAGCCCCATAGGTGGGAATACACAGCATAACCGATTGTAGAACTAACTTGCAGCCAGAATGTCAGGAGTAGGTGAGGGTAGTTGCTTCTGAGCACAGAGGTGGGGCATTGAGGAGTCCAGATATATGGTCTGGCTCCTTGTCCACAATCATGAGGCCTAACTCATGCAGGGTCAGGTCCTGTGGGGAGCATATAGGGCTGAGGCGTGGGACCGGTTGGCTCATGATCTCACCAGTGCCACAGGGATTCCAAGGACTGGTGAGCAGGTCCATTACCACCATGCGGACCTGAACAGATGTAAGCAGGACCAACTGAAACTTTGGATCCAGGAGGCCCGGCAAATGCCCAACGCCCCACTACTGAGTAAGTTACATTTAATTATGTATGTAAGAAATTAACCTAGCTGATATTATGGAGATGTGTATTCCAATATTACTTTCTTTATATTACAGCTGCAGGTGTCCGTTCTGCGAACCATAGAGCCTATGGTGATAGGCTGGTGCGGTTGCTCCACCAGGCAGGTCAGTAATCCTCTCCCTGTAACTGTAAATAAATATAAAAGTATGACAGTTAGCAAAATAGTGCAGTGTAGTCACTAAGTAATAAAATGTGCAAGTAACAGTGTAAGAGTGTTTACAAGTATTGCTTGATTACAAAAGTGTGTTGCAGTCTGTAATCCAAACAGAAAAATGAAAATGTCTGAAATAAAGTCTGAAATAAAGATGCCCCACCTGTAATATAATAGTACACAACCTGCAGCAGGCTGAAAAGTACAGCTGCAGAAGATGAGCAAATCACATGTGTGAAATATATCCCTGTTGAAATACTGAAACATGACAGAAGTGAGACTGTTGGAAAGGATTGTAATAACTACAGGTAAAACATGTCAATAAAGCCTAGAAGTAAGTACCATCCTGAATTGTAAAATTAAAACAAGTGAGAGAGTGTGAGAAAGAGTTATGAATCCACCAATAAAGTAGTAATAACCCCTGAATAAAGTATACTGCAGTCAGTGCAGAATGAAATGAATGTGACAAGCAGAACCAAACTGTGAAATGTGTTCAAAATGTTGCTGCAGCTGGAATGTGTATCCCAAAATCTGGATATGTTGCTCTCAGTCTGCAATATGCAAATAGTATGATTGTCTGAAATACCAAACATCCACAGTTGTCTATAGCTATATAAAGCAAATGTAGCAGGATGATGTAGCTGAACAAAGCCAGATATGAAAGTGTATGAATAACAATAAAATGTATATTGATGTAGCAGTAACAGTCCTATCACCAACTTGAAGTAGTTATCACATAGGAAACTGTAGGTAGAACAGTAGTGTGTATATATCTGCAGCTATTAGAAATGTACAGCATATGTATTGGTATTTGAAGGTGTTAATTATATTTTCTTCACCCTACCCTATAACCACATATAATCCATTCCACGTGAAATTGGTATGTGCAATCACAATTAACACCCCTGGACATTTGTCCTGTTGGGTCATACATATTTGCATTTACGTTGATGCATCTGCCCTGTTCATACATCCAAACCTGATGACCTGTTGCCATCAATCAACCCTGCATATTGTTGGACTGTGTATTGCTGTTCAAATTATGCATGTGTTATGCTCGCTGTTCAATGGTGTGAATATCTGGGTGTTTGGTTAATGGGAATACTAATGCATGCTGTTACAACTAATTGCGACTGGTATTGTATGTTACTAACCCAAACTGTCATGACATAATGCAAAACATAGGATGACAGGGAAGGCAGGTTCCAGCGGACCCACCTCTCCCACCTCAGCTGGCGAGTGCACCTGGCAGTAGTGCCCAGTCCGAACCCTCCTCCGGTGGCCCTGTGCCACCTGTGGGTGGAAGTGCTGCAGGGGATGGGGCTCATCCCCCCTCTGCAGGTGTGGCCGGAGGAGAACCACCACTCACCCTCCGTAGCGTCCGGACTGTGGTGCGTAGGGAGATCCAGGAATCTGTTCTTGGGCCCCTACGCCAGCTTGAGGCACAGGTGGCACAACTAATGGGCATGCCTGTTGCCCAGCCTACACAGCCCCCAGCACAGCCCCATCCTGGGCAGTGAAGGAACAGTGGCAACTGCCCATGGGTGGGGATATCAGTTCCACTGTTGCCATCTGTGGGCTCATGGGCTCTGGATATCCAAACATCCGTCACCGTCAATTGTGTAACCCCCCACACATGTCATACACCGCCCCTGTATGCATCTTGTTTGTCTTGTCTGTTGACCTACCCAACCTACCTCCCCAGCTATACCGACTTCCTTTACCTGACATACCACTCTCACCTGAAAAAAAAAAAAAAGGGCACTCTGTACCCACAAAAAAATTACGCCCCATACATAGCTGCCCATTTTGCACACATGTCTGCTGGACATGGAAACTGTCAATTACAATTGGCTGTACAACAAGCATTATTGTTGTCCTGACACCTCTCTCAGGGGTGGAAGGTTTCAAATGTCACACCAAATTACAAACATATGCACAGCTGTTGCTGATGAAGAAATGGGCAGCTATGGGCCTTACCTACATTCCTCCTGCAAAACCCAAGCTTGTTTCCCTACTGTCTTACCCTCTTTGTGACCCCTTTTTCACCACTTTCCTGTCTCCCATTTTCATTTCTTTCAAAGAAAATAGCGCGGGTGTGCGCCAGAGTAAGCACTATTAAGTGGTTGTAAACGGGTGTGCGCGGAGCTGAATGCCAGTGCGCATGTGTGAGCTCTGCGCAAACCAGTGCTAACCCAGTTACAACTGCTTAAAAGTGTCTTAGTCACTCTGAATGACAGGTCCTGTAGTCAGTTCAAAAGCAAAATAAAATCCCACTGTCAGTCCCGAACCCAAGACCTTGGAAACAGTAGCCTGCATGACTTACCACTAAGCCATGACTGTTAAATAAGAACATTGTGCTACAATAAATATATCATGTAATAGTAGGAGTGAATGTAAAGGGAATATAGGATGTGTAGTACACAAAGCATGTCATGTATATTTACTGTCAAATCTAGTGGATTTCTATAATAGTAGTGTGTGAACAGAAACAGCCATGCTAGTTGCTAGCTAGTAGGTAATAATGTCAGTTATTATACATATATAAATATATATATATATATATATATATATATATATATATATAGTTGTAGGTGTCAGTGTATATACACACTTAGTACAGGAAACAGGAGAGATGAATGGAGAAATGTTAATCTACAACACAGCCTGAATTATGAGAGAGATACTAACCTTTACACTCACAGAGCAGTGTCCACAGCATACCAGCATGGTCCCCGCCCTAACAATCTGAAAGGGAAACGCCTATCTCACATAACCTTTTATAGCACAGTCCTGAAATCACAGTGAGAACTGCAATCAGTACACAACTGGCTGCATGCAATTAGCAAATGCTGGCTTACAATTGGTGCAGAGACCATCACATGGACATATGCAGATACCTACAAAAGCATCCTGTACTCCCAGTCCACGCATGCAATACTTTCATTGCACCATCTGGAGGCAGAGAGAGAGAGAGAGAGAAAGAAAGAAAGAAAAAAAGAAAATAAAAACACAAACAAAAACCACACTTAAGACAAACTAAGTTGAAGCTGTCATCAGTGTCAGTATCAAGCTGGGCTAGCAGCAGCAGGAACCTATACTAATGGTAACGCAACTAGCTGCGACAAACACAGGTAATGTAAAGTAACAATTTAATAGTCTACATACTGTGAACCCTCCATATGTGTTATTGGTCTGTATCTATATGTATGTCTATGTGATAAGTTGTGTGTACATTGTTTTACCCAAAGGGGATGACTATACATTGCATGCCATTCAGTGTTAGGCCATAATTCTGGCACCAGTTGTCCATTTCAGTGAGGCCTGTCTGTAGGATGTGTGTGTCAGCTGGTGTAATGCTTATGGCGCTTAGTTTGCAGTCATCTGGGAACTTTGTCATCCACAACCCGCCCATGTTTGCTTTCACATCTGAGAAGTAAATGCCAAACAAGAGGGGTCCTAGGACAGAGCCCTGTGGGATATCACTTGTGACTGGCTTTGAGTCTGACATGGCTCCCGCAAATTTGACTTTATGGATTCTGTTGTTCAACCAGTTTGCAACCCATCATGTGACATATGTATTAACATTTAAGCTGATGAGCTTGTCTATGATGCCTGAGTGGAGTATTGTGTTGAAGGCCTTAGGCAAGTCCAGGTAGGCTGTATGGACTGCTTTGCCCTCATCAATGGCTGTAGTGACTGTTTTGAAAAAGTCAACCAGGTTCAAAAGGCAGGATCAGCCCTTCACAAAGGCAAACTGGGTGGGATCAAGTGTCTGTAGGTACCCAATATCGCTGTATATGAGTCCCATAATGAATCTTTCCATAGCTTTGCAGACCAGGCTGGTTAAGCTTATGGGGTGGTAGTTCCCAGGGTTAGTAGTAGTACCTCCTTTGTGGAGTGGGACCACTGTTGCTGTATGCCAGTGTTCAGGTACATATCCCATAGTAAGGCTAAGGTTAAATATCAGTTTTATATGTGGTTGTAGCTCCTCTTGGAGTTCACGTAGCACACATCCAGGGATACCATCAGGTCACATTGATGCTGTGTGTTCTGCTTTGCTGAGGGTGGCCCTCACCTGGACATCTGAGATGACAGGGAGTTTACATTCAGCTGTGATAAGTATTTCTTATTTTGGGGGAGAGGGAGGGGGGATATTTGCACTGAACCTGTCTGCCAGAATGTTGCCAATATCTGTGGGTTCAGTGAATTTTATGTAGTTGTGTACTAACTCTGAGCATATCTGAGGCTTTTGGTCCATGTGTCTAACAAAACTGAAGAAGGCCTCGTGGTTATCTATAGTGTCCTTGGCCATTTCCCTCTCAGAGTTGGCCTTGGATGTTGGTATGAGAGAACTTAGCTTATTACTAGTGCCAACCACAGATGCCTTCCCTTTATGTGATTCTGCTCTGTCCTGCAGTAGCCTCCTTCTATCATTATACAATTTGTCTTTGGCTGGGGTCCACCAGACAGGATGCTTAACCTATGTGCATAGGGTCTGGGTTAGAATTGTGTGTGCATGTTCCATGCATTTTTTGGGATGTCCGTGGGAAGCATTTGCAAAGGGGTCAGCATTTTGGGTTGTGGCTTCCACTGGCCCAGTGGGCTGCATGGATACCATCTCAGTCCTAACAAGTGAAAATCTGTCTATTCACATATATATCAAAGTAGTCTACTGTGCTGGTGGTGGTGGTGGGATATGTATATCCAGGCCGATTATTTTGTGTCCAGATCACACTAGTGGATGACGTTCCACATACAGTACCTTGTTATGAACCCCCAGAGTGAGGGGGTGCATTGAACCTGTCTCAGTGTGCTGACTGATGGGGCTTGGTACTATGTTGCATGGAATGTGGCAGGTATTGTTGCACAGGTGTTGGCTGAGCACTGCTATCTGACCATGTACATGTGTATCCACCAAAAGACACACACGTGCTACATATGGGAGTAGTAGTATATCACTACAGTTGAGTATCATGTATAGTATGTGTGACATATTTTGCTGACATAGTTTGCTGATATCCTGTTTGTGTTCTCTTTCAGGGACATGGCGCGTCAGCAAAATCCTGCCTACTCTGCTGCAGAAGATGAAGAGATACACCAGAGCCTGGTGCAGCATTATGACATACTGTTTTCCTGCACCAGCCAGAATCAGCAGGAGAGGGCTGCACTGTGGCAAGACCTTGTCTGTAGGGTAAATGACATTGGCACGCATAATAGGACATATGAGCAGGTACGACATCACTGCAGTGATTTAATCAGAAATGTCCATCAGCGTGCGTCGGATATCCATGGGCAACAGGTCGCCACAGGAGGTGGGGTGGCCACACATCCCCTCCTCACCAGACTGGAGGGGCTACTCCTAAGTGTTGTGGCTCCAGCCCAGGAACATCAACAGCAACACACCTGCATTATGATGGAGGCTGGAGCCACACAGCAACACGACATGGAGCGTGCAGGTAATATGCCATATGTACACTTGACTGTTCTGTACACTGTTAGTTTATGCATGTGTAAGGTGTGTCCTTGGTATGTAGCTGTCAACATAGTATGTAATTGTGCAGGTGTGATATTGCCAATATCAGCAGCTGACATGTGAAAGGCAACTGTTGTACTACTGAACTGTATCATACGCAGTATCAACGGCACAGTTGCGCCCACTGACATTAATCCCCTCATTTCTGCAGGTCCCTCCGGTGTTACAGCAAGGCAGCCCATCCATGCTGGTGAGTGTGTTTTAACAATAACTATAATAGTCCTGATAGTGCTAGTAATAATAGTGTAACTCAGTAGTGCTCTTTGTGTATACTGCGGGGTGTGCATGTGTGCATGTGTGCGTGTGTCCACGCAGTGCACGCGTGTGCATGTGTGCATGTGTGCATGTGTGCCTGTGTCCATGTGTGCATGTGTGCATGTGTGCATGTATCCACGTGTGCATGTGTGCATGTGTGCATCACTGGTAACATTGTGTAGACATTGTAAACTGTGTTTCCTGTCTTCCTCCCACAGGTTCTGGTGCTGCTCTGGTGTCCTGCAGCAGGGAACCTGAATCTGGTGCCACAGGTACTGATAATGATGATATCTGTGTAATGGCACAGGAAGGTGTATCAGGGTCCGTCATTGGTCAGCCAATTGACAGTACACAGCTGTCAACCCCATCATTGCGCACAGTCATCCTGCCAGTACATCCTATGTCACCAATGTCCCTAGGTGATGGACAGGATACAGTGGGCATTGACCAGGGTAATGTGGTATCTGTGGCACATGCTTCCCCACACAGCAGCCATGGGCAGGGTCCTGAAATGGTACCACACAGACAGTTGCCCATGGGTTCTTGTGGGAGCATCCGTGGGCGTACTGCCTCTGGCAGACGTGCCCAAAGAGGTCTGTCAACCTCAGCTATGTTTCGGGCTGTCATGCAGGCACAGTCACGTATGGAAAGGTACACCAGACAGGGTCTGAGGGAGATGAGAGCATGTCGCACATCCACGACTGACAGTATGCGTGACATTGCGGATGCTATCCGTAATTTCACCGATGTCATAGACAGACGTTGTGGGGACATATTACAGCAGTTCCACAACTACATGTCCATGAGCCAGGGCAATGGTGGACGGTTGTGGCGTCGATGTGGCCGTATGCCAGCAACAGCAGCAGCTGGCAGTCAGCGTGGACGACAACAGGCCCGCGGACGCCCCCATAGTGCCAACAGCAGCCCCAACAATGCTGGGTCTGTGCTGTCATCAGACCGCCCCAGGAGACCACGTGCACGTGGCTCTGGACAGTCCCAACAGGGACCTGTGTCCAGTCAATGAACACCCGCTTCTGATGACAGTACCCAGTCTGGCTTAGTACCGGATATGGTCTGTAGCACCCCTGCCAGGCACAGGTACCGTGTCTGTGGCCACAGACACTGATCTGTATGACCTGCCAGGTGCAGTCTGTGGCTGTCCACAAACTCCAGTATATGGCAGCCATGAGGTGGAACTGTGTGCATGCATACACACATGCGAAATGTTAACACCTAGGGCTACCACATACACACACACACTGCACCAACAATGCCCCACCCTGTACTGCTGTCCCTCACCACAACACACATACACATACATGTCAATTGGTGGTATCAGTGGCAGACTCAGGCATACCTAGTTCACACCCTGTGCATATGATGAAACTGTGCCACCTCCTGCAATCTCCAACATCAGTGCAGGAACAGGTTAACATGTTGCTGATGCACAGGGTGACTACATAGAAGTGTATTACTAGTATCATGTTGGTAACAGTACAGTGTGCTGATATGATTGTGTGTATATCCCAGCATGCCTGATGCAGTAACTGTATGACTGTCCTGAATTGTTATCTACACCCATAGTAAGTAGCATAGTGTAACAGCTGCACATTATTGCATACCGGTGGTAAGGATGTCAACAGATAGCCACATACATAGGTAGCACAGGGGAGAAGGTAATGCAAGTAGTGATACGCAATGATGGACACGTACACTAATGGTGGCATGTTGCCCACAATGACTATGCAATGTGGATGTTTGCGCATGTTGATATGTGTGCAGTACCAATTTAATTTAAATTAAATTAAATATTAAATAATATTAGTTTTACCATGGACCTCTGAGCTGTGCATTCCTAGGTACATGTTTATAGTGCCTGCATATATGCACTGTTACCTACTGGAAGTGGTACCCTTTCTTTGTTGTACAATGGACTACTTCCAGCCCTGCTTACTGTAGCTTTGTTTGCATGCATGTTTGCTTGAGGTTCCTTGGAACACTGATTCCACCTGCAATGCAGATTTACAGAGCTTCTGTGGATTCCTAGTGACATCTGCATAGCGTACTATACGTATGTCAATGTCTCACTTGACAGAACGTCACTGTCTGTCCTGTTCGCATGTACGTTGCCTGTGACACATTGCATATGACTTACCTGGCATTTGCCCATGTGTGCAGTCATAAATGCCAGCACTATGAAATCAGAAGCAGTACACCCACACATACTCACCTTCAGTATGTTGTTCCCCATTGGCCCTATGTGTTGGTAATCACCATGGCAATCACACTACTATGGTAGCATGTGCAAAGGTAACCTGTGAATCACCTCTATGGTGCAGTTGTGGTATATGTGAGTCATGTGGCAATTTCACAGCTGCCACATGTATGCAGTCAACCCTCTCCCCTGCCAGGAAAGTACAACACATGTGTGAGATGCAACCACATAGCCAATCTGGGGACTGAGCACTCTGAACCCAGTACTGCCATACCCTGTCAGGTGGCATGACATACTACAGTGACTACAATACCAGTCTGACATAGACCTGCACTGACAGCAATCCAAACACATGAACACACTGGGGCATACTTGGAGCCTCAGAATAGCATCCTGCCTGAGCGTCACACACCTCTGCAGCTGGCACACAGGCATACATTAAGTCAGAACAGAGCACATGCCACACATGGCACACACATCCCGTGTGCCAAACACTCACAGCCTGTAGGGCTACACAACACACCTGCTACAGATGTGTCAAGTACCTCTCTTGGCCGGTGCAGTGGGGTCCCGCTCAACAGGCTGTACATGGTGAAGGTCACAGTGATATGCCTGTGGGGCACTATGGTCCACCACATAACACATGCATACAGGTCAGTCAGAGGCATGGACACATATGACTCAGTCATTGTCCATGCCACTATGGTTGACCTGAGACGTACCTCCCTGGACTACATGATAGGGAACATAGAAGGGCTCTCTCAGCATGTGGCATGGGCTGGTATGAGCCTGACCTTGATTGCTATCATACCCTCACCAGGTATGCTACCACAATATGTAGGAAGGGTGTTCTATGTCTACATTCTGCTCAATCTCCAATGTCATTCATAGGGTATCCAATGGCTGTCAGCGTGTGCTTACATGCTAGGGAAGCCACAATGATTTGCAAGGGGCAGCTTGCATGTGTCACCCATGTGCCAATGTATATTGGCGAAGCCTCTTGATACACACATAGTGCCTTTTGCTGCAGGGCACAGATTACATAGCCACCTCCGCGGGTATCACACAGAATAGGACACTAACAGTAATGCTAAACAACACCAGCAGTGTACACCGCAAGGTGCATGCACTGGACACTGTCCTCATCACGGTAAACTGCAATATCTGTGCAGTAACAGATTCCTGATTCACGGCTCACAGGTGCAACCCATCACTGCCAGGTTATACCTCATACCATGCCTGTCGTCCCCTACACATGTACCACACATGAACAGGGGGGAGGTATCTCAAGGCACCACAGATACACACACCTCCAGGTTGTTGGCATAGCACAAAGCACCAGGGCCTATCCATGTGCAGCTAACAGTGTGTTGGACAGCCTTCTGGTTCATAGCCTGGCACACACAACCCTCCCATACACAGGAAACCCACCTGTCCTCCCTAACAACACTGGGAATATGACGGTCTCTAGATGTGTCTTTATATGGCTGGACTGCATCCAGCCGAATATTGTATGTGAGCATTACTGTAGCAACAACACACTAGCTGAAAGGTTCCCAGCATGTAGTCACAGAATTGCAGTGGAACAACATGTTACCACTCCCACAACAGGTGGGAACATGCAGCACCTGTTCATCGACTACATGTAGACTATATGGCCCAGGCCAGATGTGTATCCCCCACTGTTAGGATGATACCATATACAACTCACACTGTATATACACATACCGCATGCAGACCCTGCACAGTAAGACACAGTCATTATGTTATGCAGTGCAAATACCATTTATTCACTTGAGGCACATGTCAGACATGGTAACTATTGAAGGTCACAGGTATATATGTGTATGTGTATATATGTGTATGATAGTTCCTCACCAAAAGGATAAAGGGTCTCAAAAAAAGAACTCCAGCTCTATTCAGTCTCATACTCAGAGGTGACCTGTGCCTGACATATAAGGCCATGTCAAACCCAGATTTGATGAATATGCTTCACCTCAAAAATCTAGATCCTCAGAACCACAAGGGCGGAGACTTAAACTTGACATGGTTTTGTTCAAGAGGAATCTTGACCAATGGATGGGAGATCGGATTACTTCAGTGTCACTGCTTGACAGAGGAACCTATGAACACATACATCATGTGTGCATTGCCATTGCTGGTTTAAGCAATGTCATGCATTGTTATGAACAACAACCCACACATGGTCATTTTGTGTGACACAACCACACGTGGCAGTTGTGGGTTTCCAAAATATACCTATCTGTGCTCTGACAGTAGTAATAGGCCCAGTAGCAGAGCGCACTATTGGCATTACTGGAAAATTAGCCCTGTTTGGCTGTACTGATAGTGTGGTGACATCACCTGTGTTTACTGAGGGAATATGCAGCATCTGGTGTATTGTAGTAGTTGCCAAAAGGAACTGTTCTCTCACACTTGCAATTACACACACCCTACTACCCCCCCACACACACACACACAAACAAACACCCTTGCCATTTTCAGGATTCATACCCCTACCTAACTATGTTATGACACGTGAGAAAGACGCATTAGCGAAGCGCACTATTCGGATTACTGGGAGGTTCTTCTTCTCCGGCTGTACTTATAGGGTGCTGACATCATCAGTGTTTGGAAAGGCTAATGTGCATCATGTAGTGTGTTCTCCTGATTGCCAAAAAGCACATGTCTTTCATGCAGAATTGCACACACACAAACTCCACTCATCCAAACACACACACTTGCCATTTGCAGGATTCAAACCCCTAACTAACTATGTTATGACACTTAGGTTCATAGGTTCATACTAGGCTATCTGCCCTAGGGCATTTATAAGCCTAGCCAGAGTGTGTTTGGCTTTCGCCACCCATTTTAAATTAATTTTGCTATGCCTTTTTTTGAGGTTAGTATACTGTGCCTCTGTCTAACAGTGACACAGAAGTGATAGCCGGGGTAAACCTACGATCTCCAATCCACTCATCAAGATTCCCCTTGAAGACAGTCAATGTGGGACTCTGCCTAACCTGGACTGGGATTTTATTCCAGAGTGAAGGGAGCCTCTGGGTTATGAATCTGTCCCTCCAGCATGTCCTATTTATTTCAGTGCTGAGGTTCAAGTCTCTTGAGCGCGTAGCTCGATGGGATTTGGATTTTCTGAGGTGCAGCATGTCCATTAATTCCGGGTTGGACATGGCTTTATACGTCAGGCACAGATCACCTCTGAGCAGGCGGTATGCCACTGAGTAGAGCTGGAGTTTCTTTAACCGGGCAGCATATGGCATCTGTTTGAGCCCTTTGATCCTCTTGGTGAGGTACTTTTGGGGTCTTTCCAGTTGCTGCAGGTGTCTGGAAAGGTACATCCCAAAAGGGGCATTGTACTCAATTATGGGCCTGATGAGGGATGAGTAAAGATGCACGATGACCTCCCCTGATCTAGATTTGAATCCCTTCATGATTAGGTGGGCTATATAAAATGTTTTTCTAACCACTTTGGCCACGTGGTTGTCAAATGAGAGATTGCTATCAACTTGGGTCCCCAGGTCCCTAATGACTTCTTCTGTACTTAATGGATTACCACCTATGTGGTAATTTGTGGGCACTTTGTTTTTGCCAAAGGGGATGACTATACACTTTTTGGCGTTTAGCTTGAGGCCATGGCTCTGGCACCAGATGTCTGTTTCTATGAGGCCCTTTTGGAGAATGCTTGTGTCAGCTGGAGAGTTGATTATGGCGCCCAGTTTGCAGTCATCTGTGAACTTGGTCAGCCACAGTCCTTCCGTGTTGGCCTGTACCACCAAGAAATATATACCAAACAAGAGAGGTCCCAGGACTGAGCCTTGTGGGACGCCACTTGTAACTGGTTTGGAGTCTGACATGGCTCCAGCAATTCTAACCATGTGGGTTCTGTCCTTGATCCAGTTTGCAACCCATCTAGTGGCATAGGGGTTTATATTTAAGCTGGTGAGCTTATCTATAATGCCCGAGTGGGGTATTGTATCGAAGGCTTTTGCGAGGTCCAGGTAGGCTGTGTGGACCACCTTCCCCTCGTCAATGGCCTTGGTGACTGCTTCAAAGAAATCGACCAGGATCTGCCCTTAACAAAGCCAAACTGGGTAGGATCCAGTGTCTGTAGGTCCCCAATATCTTTATTTATGAGGTCCATGATGATCCTTTCCATAGCTTTGCAGACCAAGCTAGTCAGGCTTATGGGGCGATAGTTGTTTGGGTTTAGCTCTTCTTGGAGTTCATGTAGGACGCAGCCCGGGACACCATCTGGTCCCATTGATGCTGTGTTTTTTGCTTTGGAGAGGGCGGCTGTTACCTGAGCATCTGAGATGTCAGGGGGGCAGCACTCTGTTGGGATAGATATTTGCCCTTTTGGTGGGGAGGGGGGGAGAAGTTTGCACTGAACCTGTCAGCTAGGATGTTGGCAATGTCTGTGAGCTCGGTGTATTTTTTGTCATTTTGGACTACTTCTGAGCATATCTGGGAATTCCCACCCAGGTTCCTAACATAACTAAAGAAAGCCTTATGATTATCATTAGTGTCCTGTGCAATTTTTCTCTCGAAGCTGTCCTTAGACGATTTTATGAGTGCCCGTAGTTTTTTGCTAATACTGATCAGAGATGCCTTCCCTTTTTGGGATTTTGCTCTATCATGTAGTAGCTTTCCCCTTCTATTGTATAGATTGTTTATCGCTGGGGTCCACCAGACAGGACGTCTGCCTTTGGAGGATTGGGTCTTGGTTTTGTTTGGGATTGCATGATCCATGCATTCCTGAAGGTGTTCATGGAATGCGTTTATAAAGGATTCTGCGGTCTGGGCCGTATTTTCCACAGGCCCGGGGGCTTTGAGGGATTCTGCCTCGGTTTTAAAGCATGTGAAATTTGCTTTAGAGAAGTTTTTCACTGTGGTTTTCTGGGCAGGGGGTGGGGTCGGGATGTGAATATCCATTGAGATTAGTTTATGGTCTGATCTTACCAGTGAGGTATACACTTCTGGTCTGGAGCATAGTGTCCCCATGTTGGTGATGATCAGGTCCAGTATGTTTTCCCCTCTTGTGGGAGTGGTAACAAGTTGTTCCATAGCATTTGAGTTTATAAATTCTAGGAACCTTTGGGCTAGGGTGTTGGAGCTATAGTAATGCTCCCAGTCTATGTTTGGGTAGTTGAAGTCACCCAATATAATGGTGTTTGGAGAGACCTTCATATTTTTCAGTATTCTCAGGAAGGCCGAGTGGGGTTCCTGTGTTTGGGAGGGTGGTCTGTAGCAGGCTATAAACTGGAAGGCAGTTTTACCCACTGTTAGTTGCACATGGATAGTCTCTGATGCTTCATGCTGTGCCACCAACCTGGAGGTGTGGGTATCTTTGTGAATATTGATACTCCCCTCCTTTTGTGGTTCAGTCCAGTTTTGGGGCGAAAAGCATGGTATGAGGTATAACCTGGTAGTGCTGGGGTGCTCTCATGAGCCTTGAACCAGGTTTCTGTTACTGCACAGATATCGATGTTCTCCATGCTAAGGAGAGTTTTGAGTGTGTGCATCTTGAGGTTTAGACTTCTGGCGTTGAGTAGCATTACTCTTAGTTTCTTATCCCTTGTGATCCCTATGGAGGTGGGTTTGTCTTTTGAGCCTTGCCTAAAAAGGCACTATGGGGGTAGCAAGAGCCTTTGCCAATATCCGAAAGCCCAGGGGTGACAGGTGCAAGCTGTCCCTAGCGAAGCATCGTGGCTTGTCGAGCATGTCATCCCAGGCTGACAGGCATTGGATCCCCTTTGAATGACACCAATACTTAAGCCAATTGTTGAAATTGATCATCTTGTCTTCATATTGTGGCATCATTCTTGGTGAGGGTAAGATGCTACTCAAGGTCAGGGTCATACCGGCCTGGGCTACATGCTCAGAGAGCTCCTCTATGTCTCTTTCCATGTAGTCCAGAGAGGTATGTCTCAGGTCATTCACACCAGCATGGACAATGACTGAGTCATATTTGTACTTGCCTTGGAGTGACCTGAGTGCTTGTGTTATGTGGCAGATCCAAGCGCCCGACAGGCAGCTCACCGTGACCTTCTCCTTGTTCAGCCTGGTGAGCGGGACGTCAGTGTGCCTGACGATAGAATCACCTATTACAAGTGTATCAGGTGTGTTGTTTAGCCTTAAGGGCTGTGACTGTTCGGCACACTGGCTTTGTGAGCTATGTGTTGCACGTGTTTTGTTTTGGGGTAGCGGTTGCTTGGGTGTCTGCCTTGGAGGTCTCTGCTGCTTAGGCAGATTTTTATTTAGAGCCTCAGTATGTTTTGTGTGTTTATGTGTTTGGTTTGTTGTCATGGTAGGTCTATGTGAGACTGGAATTGTAGTGAGTGTGGTTTCCTTCTCCTCCTGACTGGTTACGCCAGTACTGAGTTGAGAGAGCTTAGCCTCCAGTTTGGCTATATGGTTGCATCTCTCACATGTGTTGGAATTTGTTGGGAGGAGGAGAGGGTTGTCTGTGTACAAGAGGCAGTTGTAACATTGCCTCAAGATTCCCAGATTCACCAGCTGGACCAGAGAGGAGATTGACAACTGACCTTTGGACATGCTAGAATAGTACTGGGAATTCCTTTATAATTGAGAAAAAGGGCCAATGGGGAACAAGGTACTCAAGGGGAGTTTGTGAGGGTGTAGTGCTTTTAATTTTTTAGAGCTGACTTATATAATTGCTTTAGTGAGCAAGTGCCAGGTAACTTAAATGCAATGTGTTACAGGTAACTTAAATGCAAAAATGACAAACAGTAACTTTCTTTCAAGTGAAACAAGGAAATAAGTGCAGTAAGCAATGCAGATATCACTAGGGATCCACAGAAGTGCTAAAAGGCTGCGTTTTAGGTGGAATTAGCGTTTCAGGGAAATAAACAAACAACAAGCATACAAACAAAGCTAAATTCAGCAGGCCTGGATCTAGTCTATGCTACAGCAAACAAGGTGTACCAATTTCAGTAAGAAACAGCTAGAATATGCAGGCACTATAAGCCTTTAACCAGAAATTCCCAGCTCAGAAGGGCAGAGTCCAGCCTCTCCTCCCACAAGAGTGCAGACCGTGATCCTTCGTAATGTAAAATAACTGGCCTGAAGCCCAAGTGCTTAAACCAGAACTAATACACTTTTAGAATAACAGACACTGAGCCCTCAATCAGTGGTTCCTGACTTAGAAGGATGTAAGCTACCTGTCCTGCCACCACAGTATCAGAGACACATTATCAGAGTGCGCTATTCGAATTACTGAGGTTTCCCTTCTCCAGCTGTACTTATAGGGTGCTGACATCATCAGTGTTTGGAAAGGGTAATGTTCATCCTGTAGTGTGTTCTCCTAATTGCCAAAATGCACATATCTTTCACACAGACTCCCCTCATCCACACACACTTGCAAGATTCAACCCCCTACCTAGCTAGGTTATGACACTCGAAAGAGAAGCATTAGCAGAGTGCGCTATTTGAATTATTGGGAGGTTTCCCTTCTCCGGCTGTACTTATAGGGTGCTGACATCATCAGTGTTTAGAAAGGGGAATGTGCATCCTGTAGTGTGTTCTCCTAGTTGCCAAAAGGGACATTCCTTTCATACAGGCTTGCACACATACTAGCCCCCCTCCACACACACTGGGCATTTGCAGGATTCAAACCCGTACCTAACTATGTTATGACACTCGAGATGAACGCATTAGCGGAGCGCACTATTCGCATTACTGGGAGTTTTTTTTCTCCTGCTGTACTTATAGGGTGCTGACATCATCAGTGTTTAGAAAGGGGAATTTGCATCCTGTAGTGTGTTCTCCTAGTTGCCAAAAGGGACATTCCTTTCATACAGATTTGCACACACACTAACCCCCCTCCACACACAAAGGGCCTTTATAGGATTCAAACCACTACCTAACTATGTTTTGACACTCGAGACGGACGCATTAGTGGAGCGTGCTATTCGCATTACTAAGAGATTTCCCTTCTCCTGCTGTACTTATAGGGTGCAGACATCATCAGTGTTTATAAAGGGGAATGTGCATCCTGTAGTGTGTTTTCCCAGTTGCCAAAAGGGACATTTCCCTCACACAGACTTGCACACACAACAACCCCGCTCACCCACACACACACACACACACACACACTGAGCATTTGCATGGTTCAAACCACTGCCTAACTATATTATGACAATTGAGGGAGACGTATTAGCAGAGCGCGCTATCCGAATTACTGGGCATCTGCTCTACACCTGCAGTATTTATAGGGTGCTGACATCTTTATTTCTACAGAGGTATGTACATCTAGTACTACCTGTCAGGTGGGGGATAGCATATATATGCATTTGCAGCCACCTACTTCAGGGTCAGATATGCACATCGCACTGGCAGGTTATGTTCTATACCATGCTTCGTGACCACAGGACCTGTAACACACAACACAACCAGTCCAGAACACCCCTCCCACATCCAGGACACACACTTTGCTTCCCTGGGAACAGTGCCAGGATATGCAGGTGTTCACATACACCATTCCAGTTGTTAATGTCAGGTACAGGCATATTGTATGTGGGAACTACTCAGGCCTCTACAACATTACCCTACAGACACTACAATTTGTGGGTCCATGTGCTATGGCAGAACCACTCACCACAGCCACATGGGGGAGTACATATTGCACCTGACCATCTGCAACATGGGTACTCACTGTTCCACACCAGAGGTAGACCACCATTGTTGATATCTGACCATACCCACCTTTCCCTGGACATCCATATCCCATCCCCACTCCCAGGCAAGGTTGTCACTGCAAACAAACTGTATTTATCACAAGCAGACTTTACACTTGTGAAGACTGGGGTGGAAGACTTCAAAGGACCCATGCTGGGGGACTTTACTGGCTACTCTGCATAATCCTTGACAATTGCATTCTATGAGCATGTGGAAGGTTTGCATTGATCATGCTATCCCAAATATACCCATGACTGCTCCACAACAGGACACCTGTCAGGTGTACACCAGCCATATATGAGCTGTCCAACAGACAGAGTGAGCTAATACATTGCAGAGCTGTAGCCCACAGAGGGAGGGCATCTTTGAACAGTACCGACATGACACTTCAATCCCACATAATCATCACGACACAGTGTTGACAGTGAAATTGTCCAGACAATGCAGATAAGGCTCCCCTCAGTCTGTTATTGATGCCCACTTACTGTTAGAGGTCCTCAGCAACCCTCCTCCAGCACACACCAACAACATGGATGTGGCTTAGCACATTCAAACCCTGGGATCTCCACTGTGTCCCTGCTTGAGAGAGGCACGGCACACTAGCCTCACATGATGCCTTATGTGACCTACTTTACAGTGGCACAGTAGCCTACTGTACTGGGGAGGCAGATGCCAAGCACACTCTGGCTAAGCTGTCATTCCCTAGGGCAAACAGCCTAGTGTTGACCTCTACACCCATATGTTTAATTGTCAGATGCACATTTTATGTTGCTGATAGACTGTTTGCTGGTCTTTATTGCCATAGCATTCCCTGTTTGTATGAACAACGTGTGTATCTGTGGAAGATGTTTGCATATGGGAGGGATCCACTATATCACGTATGTCTCTGTAGTCATTTTACTGTGTGCACTGGGCAGATTGCTGTAATGTGGTTGGTTCCTGGAATAACACGTACACATACCAGATATGTGTGGCCAACTGCTAAACTGTGATTTGGCCTAAGTGTGTGAGCATGCCCAGTTCAGCCTTCCCATGGCATGTTGTCTGACATATGTCTCATTTATCAAAGTGTGCAAGCATGCCCAGTGTGTGCTTTCCATATGTTGAACTTTGCAGCCCACCACATTTGTGGATGTGTATGAACTTCAACAATATCTCCCGTTTATGGTTGTGTGTTGTGTGTCATGTTGTGTAGTTACTGTCCAACTGCTTTGTGTGTGAACACAACAGGGATTATACTGTGCCTGCAGGGTTTGCATGGGATACTTTGCATACAGTTGTCAACATCCTTTCATACTGACCTAACACTGTAGTACAGTATAGTGTACTGGTTCAGTACTTTCACTGTGGTGGACAGTATACTGGGCTTTAGTCCTATCACTGCTTTACATTTCCATAGTGAGCACAACAGCCTGGTTAGGGGCTAGTTGTGCACATCTGACCATGTTGCATTATGCTCAGATATGAACTACTGTTACCATGCTTGTCCAACATTGGTAGTGTATACCACAACATAGGTGTACATTGGCAAACAGTAGCGATGTGCCCTAGGCCATATCTACTGCTAGTCAGAGAGTGTGTTTGTCCTTCAACACACATTGTAAGTGGAGTTTGCCATAACATATGTCATGGTTAGTATACTGTGCCTCTGTCTACCTGTGACATAACAGTGATACCCAGGGTAAACCTACCATCTCCCATCAACTCATCACGATTCCTCTTGAGGTGAATCGATGAGTGACTCTATGGATAACCTGTACTGGGAGTTTACTCATGAGTGGGGGTGGCTTCTGTGTTATGGATCATGCAGTACAGCTTGTCCTATGTATGTCAGTGCTGGGGTTCAGGTCTCTCATGTGCATAGCTCACTGCCATTCAGATTGTACAAGGTGCAGCATGTTCATTGATTCCAGCTTGGACATGGCTTTATACATCAGGCACAGCTTGCCTCTGGGTGGGCAGTATGGCAGTGTGTGGAGCTGCAGTTTGTTTAATCAGGCAACACATGGCATCTGTTCAAGCTCTTTGCTACTCCTGGTGAGGTACTGTTGGGGACTTTACAGTTGATGGAGGTGTCTGCTGGGGTACATCCCACAGGGGCTATTGTAGTCAATTGTAACACTGATGAAGGATGACTGCAGAGCCACAATGACCTCCCCTTATCTAGATCTGACAACCTTCATGATTAGGTGGGTATATGGTATGTTTCTGTGAACACTACAGCCACATGTTTGTCCAATGCAGGATATCTATCACCTTGTGTCCCCAGGTCTCTCATTACATGTTAGGTACGTAATGTGTTACCATCTATGTGGTAATTCGTGGGCACTTACTGTATATCCACGGGGGTTGACTATACACTTTTCTGCAATTAGCTTGCTGACATGGCTATGGCACCAGTTGTCTGTTTCTATGTGGCCCTTTTGTGGGATGCTTGTGTCAGCTGGGGGTTCAGATATGGTGGGCCATTTGTAGTCCTCTGCATACATGTTCAGACACAGTTCTTCCATGTTGGCCTGTACCTATGGGACATATATACCAAATGAGGGAGGTCCCAAGACCAAGCCTTGTGGGATGCCACTTATATCTGGTTTGCAGTCTGACATGGCTGCAGCATGTCTGACCATGTCAGTTCTGTACTTGTTCTGGTTTGCAACCCCTCTACTGACATAGGGGTTTATATTTAAGCTGGTGAGCATATCTATACTGAACACGTAGGGTATTGTATGGAAGCATTGGCAAGGTCCAGCTACACTGTGTGGACCACATTGCCCTCATCAATGACCTTAATGACTGTTTCAAATGGGTCAAACATGTTTAGGGGCAGGATCTGCACTTAAGAAAGCCACACTGGGTAGGGTCCAGTGTCAGTAGGTCCCCGATATCTTTATGTCTGCGGTACATGCTGATCCTTTCCATAGCTGTGCAGACCAAGCTTGTCAGGATTCTGGGGTGGTGGTTTGCAGTATCCATTCAGGCAACACCTTTGTTGAGAAGGACCACTGTTGTTGTACACTGCTCTTTGGGTACATATCCTGTCGTAAGGCTGACATTGAGCAGTAGTGTGATTTGGCATTCCATTCTTCTTGGAGTCCATGATGGACTCAGCCCAGGACACCTTGTCATACCATTGCTGCTGTGTGTTTTGCTTTGTAGATGCTGGCTGTTACCTCAGCATCTGCAATGTCAGGGTCCAGCAGTCTGCTGGGATAGATATTTTGTATTCTGGGGGGGTATGCACTGCACCTGTCAGGTTGTATGTTGGCAATATGTGTGTGTGTTTGGTATGTTGTTTGTAATATTTGTGTGATTCAGAGCATATCTGTGAATTCCCAACACGGTTCCTGCCATCAGTTGAGTAAGCCTTGGGATTATCCTTAGTGTCCTGTACAATTTGTATTTTCATAGGTTCATAGGTTCATACTAGGCTATCCACCCTAGGGCATTTGTAAGCCTAGCCAGAGTGTGTGTGTCTTTCGCCGCCCCTTGCTATGTGAATATTATGGCCATGTATGATTTACTTTACTGTGCCTCTGTCTGGACATTGCACAGTGAAGACCCCCAGTGTACATCTACGATCATCCATCCACTTGGTAATATTCCTGTTGAAGAGTGTCAGTGAGGGGCTCTGACTAACATGGTGTGGGATCCTGTTCCAGGGTGTGGGGAGCCTCTGGGTTATGTATCTGTCCCTCCAGCACATCCTATTTCATTATGTGTTGAGGTTGACATCTGTCACTCTCACAGCTCCAATGGCTTTGATTTTTCTGGGGTGGAGCATGTCCATTACTGCTGTGTTGGACATGGCCTTGTACAACAGACATACAATGCCTCTGTGTAGGCAGTATGTGACTGCATTCAGCTGGGGTGTCTACAGCCAGGCAGCATATGACATATATTTGAGACCCTTTATCCTCTTGGTGAGGTACCTTTGAGGTCTTTCTAACCGCTGCAGGTGTCAGGTAAGGTACATCCCAAATGAGGCATTGTACTAGATTGTGGGTCTGATAAGAGAACAGTACAGGGGCACAATGACCTCTGTTGATGTAGATGTGAATCCTTTCATGATACGGTGTCCAATATAGACAGTCTTCCTAGCCACATTGGCAATGTGAGTGTCACATAACAGGTTACTGTCCACTTGTGTCCCTAGGTCCCTGATTACTCCTTCCATACATAATGGTTTACCACCTATGTGGTAATTTGTGAGTACCTTGTTTGGTATTTGGTGAGACATTCATACTGTCCAGTGTCTTCAGGATGTCTGGGTGGGGTTCCTGTGTGTGAGAGTGTGGTCTGTAGCATGCTACAGACTGTACAGCAGTTTTGACTATGGTTAGGTGCACATGGGTGGTATCCGATGCTTCGTGCATTGTCAGTTACCTGGACGTATGGGTGTCTGTGCTGCATATGGATACTCCCCCTCCTTTTATGTTTTGGTCCAGGTTTTAGGGCCATAACGCATGATATGAGGTATAACCTGGTAGTGCTGGTGTGCTGTCAGTAGGCTTGCAGCAGGTTTCTGTCACTGCACAGACATCAATGTTCTCCATACTGGGGAGGGCCTCAGGAGCATGCATATTGCAGTTTATATGTCTGGCATTGGTCAGCATTACCCTTATGTTTCTTACCACTTATGTTTTCTAGGGTGGTGGGTTAGTCTTTTCAGCCTTGCCTACGTACGGCTCTATGGAGGTGGCAAAAGCCTTATTCAATATCCAGATGCCCAGGGGTAACAGGTGCAAGCCATCCCTGGAACAGCAGCATGGCTTGTCATGCATGACATCCCAAGCAGACAGACATTAGATCCTCTTGGACTAACAGCTGTAATTGTGCCACCTGTTAAGGCTGATCATTCTGTGTTTGTGCTGTGGCATCATTCTTGGTGAGGGTAGGATGCTGCAAATGGCCAGTGTCATACCTGCCTGGAGTACATACTCAGAGAGCTCATCCATGTCTCTTTTCCTGTAGTCCAGGGAGGTACATCTCAGGTCATTCACACCAGCATGGACAATGACTGCATCATATTTCTACTTGCTTTGGGGTGACCTGCGTACTTGTGTTATGTGGCGTATTGTAGCAGCCTACAGGCAGCTTACTGTACCCTTTCCCTTGTTCAGTCTGGTGAGTGGGACAGCAGTGTGTCTGCCTATAGAGTCACCTATTACAACTGTATCAGGCATGTTGTTTCTCCTTCTGGCCTGTGACTGTTTGGCACACCAGCTTTGTGTACTACATGTTGCATGTGCTATGTTTGGAGGTTGTGGTTGCTTGGAGGTCTGCTTTGGAGGCCTCTGTTGGTGTGGTGTGTTTGTAGTTAGGGCCTCCGGGAATGTTTTTCTGTGTTTATGTGTTTGGTTTGCAGTTGTGATAGGTCTATGTGGGACTGGGTTTGTGGTGTGTGTGGTTACCTTCTTCTCCTGACTAGTTTTGACAGTACTGAGTTGAGGGAGCTCAGCCTCCGGTTTGGATAAATGGTTGCATCTCTCACATATATTTGTATTTATTGGGGGGAGTTGAGGGTTGTCTGTGTACTTGGGGCAGGTGTAACATTGCCTCAGGATTCACAGATTCTACTTGTTGTAGCTGGCCTTAGTGGATTGTATGTGTGGACATATTTTATTGCCATACTACTGATCAGTGATTACTTCCCTTTTTATGTTTGCTCTATCATGTAGTAGCTTCCTCATTCTCTTGCATGGTTTGGTAATGGCTGGAGTGCAGCATGCCAGATGCCTACGTGTATGGCATTGTGTCTTGTTGTTATTTGTGATTGCATAATCCAAGCATTCCTGGCTGTGTTCATGGAATACCTGTATAACAGGTTCTGCGGTGTGTCCCATATTTTGCACCTGCACAGGGCCTTTAATGGATTCCACATCAGTTTGGAGGGGTGCAACTTATGCTTTACACATGTTTTTCACTGTGGTTTTCTGGCCAGGGACTGTGGTCAGGATGTGTATATCCGGTGTGATTACTCTATGGTCTGGTCTTACCAGTGAGGGATACAGTTCTCATCTTGCCATCCAGTACCCATGTTGCTGATTATCACATCCAGTATGCTTACCCCTCTTGTGGGAGTGGTACGTTGTTCCTGGGCATTTTGGTTTATGGATTCTAGGAACTTTTCTCCTACAGTGTTGATGCTGGTGTATGTCTGGGAATTTTCAGTCAACCAATATAATGTGGTTTGGGGGGCTTGATATATTCATGTATTCCAACATAGGCCAGGTGCAGTTCCTGGTGTTAGGACAGTAGTCTGTAGCAGGCTAAATACTGGAAAGTGGTTTTAGCCACTGTTACTTGACCATGGCTAGTCCATGCTGCTTCTTGTTGTGGTACCAACATGGGGGTGTGGTTATCCTTGACAATTATTGCTAGTCACCCTCCTTTTGTAGCTTGTTCCATGTTTTGAGGCTGTACAGCACAGTATGAGGTGTAAACTGGTAGTGTTAGGGTGCTGTTGTGAGCGTTGACCCAGTTTTCTGTTACAGGACAGATATCAACATTCTCCATACTGGGTGCGTTTACACTGCATGCATCTTTCTGTTTAGACTTCTGGCATTGGGTAGCATTACATCTAGGTTCTTATCCCTTGTGGTACCTATGGAGGTGGGTTTGTGTTTTGAGCCTTACCTATTCAGGGCATGCTGTGGGTACTGACAGCCTTTGCCAGTGTCCATGAGGCCTGGACTGATAGGTGCATGCCACCCCTAGCAGGTGGAGCATCATGTCATGCTCAGCATGTCATCCCAGGCTGGCACACATTTGCTCCCCTTTGACTAACTGCATTACTTCAGCCAATTATTGCAATTGATCATCCCATCGTCATATTGTGGCATCATGCTAGGTGAGGGTGGATGTTAGTCAGGGTCCTCAAGTGTGCATATAGTACATGGTGTTACATTACTTAACACATGGCATTCATGCCTCAGGTAGTGCTGCAGGGCTGCCTCTGTTGGATGCACATATTACACTCCCTGTACATGTTTGAGAGCAGGTTATGTCATTTTAGGCATCCATGTTATTATATGAGTGAGTCAGAGAGGGGTATCATTCCTAGGGTTTCTACTGAGCCAGTGTATGTGCTATGCATTGCCTCTTTGCCAAGGCCAGGGCATACTGGGAATGCCTCCTTCTGCCTACTGGGGCAGGCTCAGGTTGTTCCTCCTCCGAGTCACGCTCTGCCTGTGATGGCCTTGGCAATGGTGGGGGGCTGTTTAGCCCGGCCCTATGCTGGTCCTGCTGCAGCTGTTTTCGCAAGATCATATTATGTAACATAGCACATACCATGACAATTTGGGTACATGTAGTTGGTGAGTACTGCAAGGCTCCACCAGATGTGTCCAGACACCGGAACCGTGACTTGAGCAGCCCAAACACACGCTCTATTACATTACGTGTTTGTGCATGTGCCTCATTATGGCGTTCCTGTTCAGGTGTGTGTGCATTTCTGATGGGTGTCATCAGCCATGGCTCCAGTGCATAACCTGCATCCCCCACTAAGTGTCTGTGTGGGATGTCCCCATTGGCAAATGTCTGGTACAGCTGCGTCAAATGCCAGATATGGGAATCATGGTAGCTCCCAGGGCAGCCAGCACACACATTCATTATTATGCCCTGGGCATCACACACGACCTGGCAATTGATGGAGGGGAAGCCCTTGCGGTTAATGTAGGCCCTACCTTGCTCACTGGCTGGTGCTTTGATGCGTATGTGCGTGCAGTCTATTGCCCCCACTACCTCAGGGTATTCTGCTATTTGCTGGAAGAGACGCATATTGCTGGCCAATACCTCATGGGCATTGGGGAAATATACATGATCACCGACATGTGCTGACATGGCATCCAGGAACTGGTGCAGTACCCTGGATGCTGATGCCTGTGATATCCCCATCATATCACCAGTTGGTCTCTGGAAGGTACCTGTTGCTAGTATTCTTAGGCCAACACATACCTTGGTTTCCACTGGGATGGGTTCCCCTCTGTTGATTCTGTGTGTGAGGCGTGGCCTGCACAGCTCGACAATTTGCTGCTGGAGGTCTCTGTCCACTCTATAGTGCTCTATTATCTCCAGCTCATGTTACCCGTGGTAGGTGACCCTGGGCCTGTACACTCTTCTCTGTCTCCTCACTGTGGGTTGTCTGGCACCATCTGCATTGTCACCACCTTCAGCAAGTCACCTATGTCTCCTTATGACAGCTATAGCAGCCGCTAGCATTTCTGCTCTGAGTTCAGCTTTTTCAGTTTTCACTTCTAATAGCTTACTCCTGTCTTGCAGTGTCTCTTGAGAGATACATCCTGCACTGCTGTTTGCAGAGTTTTAAGTGCTTGGCTGAGCTACTATTCTGCCTGTGTAATTGCCTGCTTCTAATTGTTTTCACCTGCTAGCTCCAGCAGTATTCCCTGCTAGCTTCCTACTAATTCTGTTGCCTCCTTTTTCCTTTCTGTTTCCTCAGGGGGGAGCAACGTGCATACCAGCAGAAACACACTCACAGTGGCTTACACGCATGCACACATGCTTACACAGTTCAGAATCTACTTATTCGGGTTAAAATGCGCGCGCACCAGCGCAAACAGTCTTACAAGACTGCCAACAGGCTACCACATGCTCAGTCTGCCCTACACGCGCTCACACCAGCGCAAACAGTCTTACAAGTCTGCCAACAGGCTCCCACATGCTCAGTCTGCCCTACACACGCACACACTAGTGCAAACAGTCTTACAAGTCTGCCAACACGCTCCCACATGCTCAGTCTGCCTTACACGCACGCACACTGTCCTACCCGCGCCTCATGGCGCGCACACGTGTGCATGCACGCCCAACAAGAAATTTGGTGTAAGTAACAGTGTACACCTTCCATTTCTTGACTTTCCCATGCTTATCTTGTGGCACTCCTCTTTCCATGATCTGTGTCTGACATCTGTCATGTAACACTGACCTCCAATGAACTGCATTTCTTTCTACCATTCCCCCCTGTGATGTCACCTATCTCCTACTCTATTCCTCCCCCTATGTATCTCTTACACTACTCAGAATGTGCTCATTTGCTATGTGACAGTGGGATTCAGTATCCTAACCCTCATTTACATCAGACTGCCTACTAATGCTTAGTTACATGTCTTAGACTCAGCTTCCCCCCTTAGCAACCACTAAACGGTGGCCATGTTGTTTTGGTCTGCTGGTCCCTGCATTGTCATTCCATGTATTGCATAAAACCCACATTTGTGGGTTTATAACCTTCATTTTTATGTTTTATACAGCGCAACCCGTTTGCGCGGGGCTGCGCTGCGTTTAAACACCGGCAATCGCCGAAAAAAAAAATTATTTCTCATATTTGCATCGGGGTACCTTGCCAATGGCCACATATTTGGCCATTGGCATGCTGCCTGACACATATGCACCCTTTATTTGGAGCTGACATGGCTCCGTTGTGATTTTTGCAGAAACGTACTCAGTTGTCAACTGAGTACATTTCTACAGCTAAAACGGCTCTTACACGGGCTGCTTTCTGTTTCGTGGATCGCTACTCTACCTCATTTGCATGCCTTTCAGCTGCAAGTGAGGTATTTAGCATATCCACGCCCAGTCCATGTAAGAGACGTTTTAGCTGGTCTCTTACACGGAGTTTCGGGCTGTTCCTGGATCGCGAGGCTTGCATGGAGTCTTACATGTCTCTTACACTCCGTGCAAGCCTTCATGAATCCTGCTCCATGTTTGGGCATAAACTGCTATTTCAAATTGACTGAAGCCAGTCAAAGCATCACTAGAGTTGTTCGAAGTATCTCAGAGTGTGCAAAGTGTTTGCAGAGTGTATGCTTTATTATGGTACAATTATGTCAATGAGTTTGCCGTGTGCAAAGTAGTTATATTTCAAAGTGCAGTCAAAGTACAACCATTTCAAAAAGTTTCTTGTGCTGTGTACATTTATTCACAGAATGCCACCATTTCAAAGAGTTTTTTACGGTTTACTATTATAACGCCGACACTTACAATTCCGCCAATTACCCAATAATCATATCCGTGAAAAACAAGCCGAACAGTACAGAATATCGAAGTCAAAATTGCGAATGACATCCAAAATGCTTGGCAGAAATAAATGCGACCATAGAGACGTCGATGAATTATGCATCGGTCTTTTGACGTAGACAGTAGAAAGTGCTGCGTTTAGTATAGAAGTGGATGTAATATGCTACCGTACCATCCTACTGTTATGTGGAATAATCATACATAGTTAGACAGTCATACAGCTGAGTTTGTGAATATATGGGTGAGTATCAGACATTGCGATATTATGTTTCACATGCTAAAGGGTTTGAAATAACAGGAGTACCATTTGTTTACTATGCAGGATACAGTGTTGTAAGAGAAATGAGTACAGACCTGCATGATACTGCTCCTGGTATCATTGGCTTACAATATGATAGTATAATATCCCAAAAAGGGAGGACAATGTTGTGTATAGACGGCTATAAATACTACTTAGAAAAGTGGGCAGGACAGATAAAATACTGGTGCTGTACACTCAAAATAAGTGAGAAATGTAAGGGGCATTGTATCACTGCAGTAGTTGAAGACAAGGAAATATTAAAAAGTCAACCGCTCACCATCATGCACCTGATGCAATTAAGTGTGAGCAACTAAAAGTGAAAGAGAGAATTAAGCATAGAGCTCAACAGACTCTTGAAGACCCTTGCAAAATCATGTCAGAAGTCCTTGCAGGGACTTCAACAGATATTGTGACTACAATGCCTAATACTGAGGCTTTAAAACAGACCTTTTATAGAGTGAGGAGAACTGCCAGTACTAATCCTATTAAGGGTTTATCTTGCTTACAAGATCTCACTTCCAACATGTTGCCACTTAAAAATGAGAAATGTATTGTTGAGCATTGCAGAACTCATAGTAGTAGTCAGGAAATACTAGTGTTGACTACTGACAGTAATTTATCCGTGTTATGGTCCTCTGCATTTCTCTTAGTCGATGGCACATTCCCCATTAGTATGAAAGAATGTAGGCAAGTGTATACTGTCAACTGTTCATTTGCTGCAGGTGGGAGTGCAAAAGTCATACCAGCTGTCTATGCAATTTTACCATCTAAGACGGAAGAATGCTATGACATGTTTTGGAAAACTTTGCTGACATTATGTGGACGTAGTGAACTGCAGCTAAAGCCAGTGATGGTACTGAGCGACTTTGAAAAGGCCACTGTAAACAGTATCAGGAGGAATCTGCCGGAGAGCATACCCAAAGGCTGTTGGTTCCACCTTTGCAAGATAGTGTGGAGACAAATTCAGCATTGTGGATTATCATCATTATTCTGTAATGATAGTAGGTTTGCATTATTGTGCAAATGCCCACTTTAGCATTTGTTAATCCTGAGGATATTGTGGGAACATTTAATAGTATAGAGGCAACTATGCCTGACAATGCTAAAGGTCTATGTGAATTTTTCTCAAATAATTATATACTCGGAAAACCAAAGCATTATGGCATGAGAAATAGTACGGTTGAAAGAAAGACACCATTATTTGAAGTACTATTTTGGAATTATTGGGATATATGTGACAAAGGTAATTCATGTACAACAAATGCGGTAGAAGGCTGGCACCACTATCTGCGTAGTTTGTTAGGGAAAAAACAACTGTTAATCACAGATGTATTGCATGCTATTATACTGGAACAGAACCATATAGAGGATGTTAGGTGCAGACTACTCTGTTTTGTACCCCCATCTCCGAAGAGACTTGGCTGTTGGATAAAGAAGATATGTTTAGGAAAGTGTGGGCATGTTGTGACGAGTTTAATCCAGAAAGTTTGGTAAAACTAATGGCACATCATTGTTGATTCTAGTCTTCATTATATACATCACACGTTGGGAATCACTGTTAGTCACACACATGCACCTGGAGATTTACATATCCGAAGTGTAATAATGTTGCATTGGACTTTTTCTATATTTGTAGCTTAATGATGTTTATATTTGGTATAAGAATACCACACGAGATGGAACTTTGCTAATCACACTAGAATGGGAGTGGCATGTAATGCACACTTGTGTTCTGCATAGAATGTTGAGTGCTGGAAGGGAATATCGAATTTGACGTTTTATACATGTTTTCTACATTTCTATATTCGGTAACCTGCAGTTTCGCATACGTGATTCAGAATAATATCACTTTGTACGTATGATATTCGGCGTTATAATAGTAAAATGTTTCTTACACTGTGCAGAGTTATTTCACAAAGTACAGCCATTTTGAAGGGTTCCTGTGCTGTGTACAGTTTATTTGCAAAGTGCAATAATTTTGAAATGTTTCTTACTCTGAGCTTCTTCTGCTGTGTACAGTTTATTCACAAAGCACAGTCATTTTAAAGTATTTCTTACACTGATAATGAGTGGTTTCATAAAGTACAGTAATTTTAAAGTATTCTTGTGCTTCAGAGACTTATTTGGCAAAGTGCAGTTATTTCAAAGAATCTGTTGTGCTACTGGGCATAATTACAAGTTCTAGCATAAAGTTCTGGCAAATATTTATGTGTGTGCATGTTTGTATATAATTCCAGGCATTTTCACTACTGTAGGTTGATATGGCAGAGGCATTTTGCAGGCCCAGTCCCCTTGTGTTTGATCATAATATTGCAGAGCATTGGAGAGTATTTGAGCAGGAATACGATATTTTCATACAAGCAGCTTTTTCTGACAAAGATGCACATGCGAGGCCATTCATTTTCTTAACTTAGCTGGGTCAGAGGCCATTGATAGAGAGCATTCATTTGTGTATGCACAAGCAGTGTATGCAGGAGAGGGGGAAAACTGCCATATTCTGGTACTGGCAGAATCAAGAGAGGACCCTGAGTGCTTGAAACATAAATTTAGAGAAATGTGCAACCCCCCCAGACAAATGTTACATTAGAGAGGCACCTATTTTATACAAAAGACCAAACCCCAGGAGAAACTTTTGCAGCTTATATCACTGACTTGAGAAATAAGGCTAAAACATGCAGATTTGGTGATTTTAAAGATGAGTTAATAATGCTGCAGTGAGAAAGATTTTATATCGTGACAGTGATTTAATGTTAAGCAAAGCTATAAAGATTGGTCAAATTCATGAGCTCACAGAAAGATACACAAGTATGCTTGTGATAAGAGCATGGTTTCAGCAACCTCTAGAGCAAGCGTAGACAGCATGCAGCACATGGCAAGCAGAAAAAGCCCTAAGCGCATGGCAGGTACAACACCTCCAGCATTCCCTGGGAGGAGCTATAACTTTCTAGCAAGTTCCAAGACTAGCTCAGTAAAATGGATATGCTCAGTGCTGTATAAGGGTGAGTCAGCAAAACCCAAATCAAGTCTTATTCTTAACTGTCATAATTGTGGAGCCAATCATGAGTCTAAAAGAGAAAACTACTTAGAATTTGGCCAGCAATACCACAAGTGTAAAAAAATGGAACCACTTTCAAACGTTTTGTAAATCAGGCAAGTCTCATTCAGTTATTAAGAAAGGTCACTCAAAAAACAGGCTGATCATATAGAAAGCTGCAATCCTCCTTTCTATGTAGATAGTGTATCAGTGGTAAACCAACAGAGTTGGTTAATGCAGGTTAATGCAGGAGATTTGTTGGCAAAGAATGAAGTATTTTGTACTGTCCTGATCAATGGTAAACCAACAGAGCTCAAAGTAGACACTGGTTCAATGTGCAATGTAATGTCAGCAGAAACATTTGCTAGAGTGAGAGTTGGTGAGCAACTTAATGTGGCCAGCTGTGCAAAGCTTGTTGTTCATGGAGGTGAAAAGATTCATACTGAAGACTCAGTAGTGTTTTCATGCTATTTGGCTGGGAACAGTTGCAGCTTGCAATTTTATGTAGTCAAAAGACCTGTGTAGTCATTATTGGATCTCAGAGACAGTTTAAGAATGAAACTGCTTTCTTTTACCAAAGAAGTACTCCATGTAAGCACACGTCTCAGTTCCAGCATCAGTGATGATATTTTCTCAGAGTGTGTTGATGTGCTCTCCATGAAAGTAGACCCAGAGGTTAGTCCAGTTTTCAGACCAGCAAGGAGAGTTTCAGTAGCTATGCAGTACAAAGTTAAGGTCCAGTCAGACAAAATTGTGCAGCAAGGTGTGATTTATTCAGTCACAAAACCAACTGAGAGGGTGTCTTCCATAGTAGCTGCTCATAAGAAAAATTCAGATGAAATCAGAATATGCATTGACCCAAGAGATTTGAACAAGACATTAAAGAGACCTCATGATCCTATGCATACAGTCGAGGAGGTTGCTGCCCTCATGCCAAATGCCACTGTTTTTTCTGTCTTAGATTCAAAGAGTTCATATTGGCAAGTAATGCTTGATCACAAATCTTCACTTCTGACTACATTCAGTATCCCATTTGGTAGATGCAGATTCCTCAGGATGCCTTTTGGAATAAATTCTGCCAGTGAAGTCTTTCAGTGTGCAATGGAGTAAATTTATTTGGGCTATCTGTGTGCTATAATAGTTGATGATTTACTGGTTGGAGGCAAGGGTGAAGCAGAGCATGACAGAAACCTCAGGAAAGGTCTGGACAGAGCATGCAAAGTGAACTTGAAGCTTAATCCTCTGAAATGTAAATTCAGATGACCAGAAATTATTTATGTAGGTCATTAATTTACTAGTACAGGTTTATGACCAGACCCTTCAAAACAAGCAGCCATTCTTGAGATGCCAGCTCCAGACAAAGTCCAAGCTTTACAGCATTTTCTTGGTATAGTTAACTATTTGGGCAAATTTATCCCTGACTTTAGTGAGTTATCAGTACCTTTAAGAGAGCTGACACACACAAATGTTGCCTGGTCATGGTTAGAACAACACCAGAAAGCATTTGATAACCTCAAACAGCAAATTGCCAACCTACCTACATTGAGGTACTATGATGTCCACAAACCAGTAGTTCTTTCCTGTGATACTTCAAAGTTCAGTTTTGGTGCAGTTATTCTTCAAGAGGGGAGACCTGTTGCCTATGCCTATGCATCTAGAACTCTTACCCAAACTGAAATACAATATACTCCAATTGAGAAGGAACTTTTGGCAATTGTCTTTGCATGTTCAAAGATCCATGATTATATTGATGACCAAACTATCTATAAAAACTGATCATCAGCCTTTAGTCACTATTTTAAAGAAGCCTATGCATACCACTTCAGCAAGACTACAAAGAATGATGCTTAGATTACAAAAGTACAATTTCAAAATGGTCTATACAAAAGCCAAACTTTTTCATCTGGTTGATACCTTATCCAGATCCAGAAATACCATGGAACATGCATGAGTATATATATATATATATATATATATATATATATATATATATATATGTATACACACACACACACACACACACACACACACACACACACACACACACACTTATCCACCCACACTCAAATTAAAAAGACCAATCACAGTGCATTTCATAGTAAAAAAAAACAACAAAATTAAAACTATATTAAACTACTTTCTACATTTAATCTTTGTTTCTAAACCTATTTTACCCCCTTTAAAAGCAAATCTTTAAATAGCAATAAATCTAAATGAGCCAGCAGGGATGAGCCAGCAGGATATATAAAAACAAAAATGGCTGTCAGGTAAAAACTAGTATATAAAAAAAAGATACTAAAAAACACACTTTATAACATACCCAGACTGCTTTTAAACAAATAAAAAAAAAAAGAAAAAGTATAAAAAGAACTTTAGCTGTTTGTTTTAGTGCTTCATCAGATATGTAGATATAAAAATTGCTGCACTCACACTCACTCAATTAAGTGACTGAATGCATTTAAAAAATTTAAAGCTATAAAAAGACAACATAAAACGTAAGAATAAATAAATAATAAATAAAATATATGTATATATAATATGTGTAATGGTGTAAATAAAAGTACCATAAAAAAAAAAATAATATAAAAAATGTATATATGTAGTATGTGTGTATGTAAAAAAGATTATAAAGAATGTATGTGTAAAGTGTAAATGAATATAATATATACATAATATAGATAATAAATAAAATGTATGAAAAATAAAATGAAAAAATGTTATTTTGTGAGGTCTTGAGGAACTTAATGATGGAAAGGAAGCCCTGAGCCCATTTTGGATATTTATCCTTGTTGAATTTGATGATCACCACTGTTCACAACTCAGTAAAGTTTCCTATGTCCTCTCCCTCCCTCCTCTATAAATATACTAAAACAAAAAAAAAAAAGAACTTAAGAGAGTATCATAACATGTTCATGAGCAAGTGCTAGGTTTTTATTATTTTTAATTATTTCTTGTTCTTTTTGTCCCTTACAATCAGCGTATGTATGAAAAAAGTTCAAAATCTTCAGATGGATGAAACATATGATTGGTGCTATATATATGTGCAATAAGCTGCATGACCTACAAGAAAAGTACCTTGGCTTAGAGAGGCAATTCTTAGTGTCTTGATTCACATTACTTGCAAACTGAAACACTGCTCTAAAAACCAGAGTTTGTGTGTACCAATTGGTATTGTTATGGATGAGGTTAGCAGTTGATGTTTGAAAATATGGTTTACATCTTGAGTTCCTGATATAATTTTGTCTATTTCATCATCATGATATCCTCTTTTAAAAAAAGCTTTTCAAAACCTTCCTTAAAGCTAATGTCATTTCATTTGTTGTGTAATCTGAGGGTTCTGTACACCTGTCGTTTTAGTATGTTTCTTGGAATGTGTCTTGGATGCATACTGGTTTTGTGTAAGTATGTATTTTTTTTGGGTAAGTATGTATTTTTTTATGTATTCAAATCACTAAATTATCTAAGTTGAACATGGACAAAAGAGATTTTGCTTCCAACAATGCTAACATGACTAGAAACTTGCATCCTTCCCCTAAAAAAAAAAGCATTAAAAACAGTTGTTTCACAGAGCACTTCCGTTTTTTCGGTTGCAGCTACTGCTAGTGTGAGTGATGAGAGCAATGCCAAGACGGTTCTACATGCGATGATAATGCTACTAAAGCTGGAGCTATTCCCAAGAAAATACGTGTATCCACGTCATCAGCAGCTTTGCCATCTACCACAAACAGTAAGACAGTGAAGCCCAATAGCGAGATACTCGGACACGCAGATAGCATTTTTTTAGATGCCAGCAAGCAAGGCGACTTCACACTGAAGGTACAAAACTCGAATGAAGCACCAACAATACAAGGGACAGCCATTCCACGTAGCTTCAATGGATGGTGCAGTTCAATCACCGAAGAGGAGAAGGACCTAAACACAGGTTTGGTTATGAACCTTTCCTCTTTCACCCTAACTCCTGAACAGTTAAATTTACTAAGTAAAGGACTATCATTTATACCAGCTAACAAAGCTAACTTAACTGAAATGATAAAAGACCTGAAGTTACTTGGTAGAAACCTGTCATTAAAAGTTATGTTCCCTAATAATGATGTTAACGCTATTAATGTATACAAGCACCCTAGCACATTCATTCCTTTTACTCCCCCTAGTGTACAGAGATTTCTTGATATCTGTGAAACTTCGTTTAGGCAGATACACGAAGAGGATTTGAATGACTATTATTATAGTAATCTTACTATCAATGAGCAAAGAGCATTAAAAGAGTTGAAGAATTTACAATCTCTAGTCATTAAACAGGCAGACAAGGGTGGAGGCATTGTTATTCTAGATAAACAACTTTATATACAACAAATGCATAAGCTTCTGTTTAACAATGAGACCTATAGATTGATCTCTAAAGTGATGGTGAATGCTATTATTGATAAGGTTTCATTTTTGATGTTTGACTTACTTATTACTGGTCTGGTAGATGAAGCATTGTTTAAATATTATACTGTTTTAAATCCAACTATTCCTAAAATCTATGGCCTACCTAAGGTTCACAAAAACAGAGCTTCACCACCGATGCATCCTATAGTATCAGGCGCTGGTTGGTGTACTGAGCCTCTATCTATTTTTGTAGAAGGTACACTACATGGACTTTTGGGGAACTGTCATACTATCCTAAGGGACACTAAAATGTTTCTTGAAAAACTACACAATAGAATGGAGAGTTTAACAGAGGATGAGGACTTTGCTCTAGTTACAAGGGACATAGAGTCATTATTCACCAGCATTCCAAATGCATGGGGTATTGACATGATTAGAAATTTTTTAACAGTAAATAGATGTTTCACTAATGATAGAGTTCAGCTTATTTGTAGTTTGTTAGAAATTATATTGGAGAACAATGTTGTCTACTTTGAAGAACAATTTTTCTACAGCAAGTCTACAGCAAGTTGGTAGAAATGATGGGCACTCCATGTGTAAATAGCTACACTAACTTATCACTAGTATGTTGGGAACAAATAAATATTCTCTCTGAAAGAAATCCCTTTATACACCAAATATTATGGTATGTACGTTTTGTGGATGATGTCTTTTTATTGTGGAAAGGCAATAACTTGGAATTTTTATCTTTTGTGAATTATTTACACACAACTACTGATTTTCTGAAATTTACACATCATTTCTCTATGTTCGAGATTGAATTTTTAGATGTACATGTAAGTAAATCAGATTTGACATGCCTTAAGAGTAAGATTTTCCAAAAACCCACTAGAAAAAATACATACTTACACAAAACCAGTATGCATCCAAGACACATTCCAAGAAATGTACTGAAAGGACAGGTGTATAGAACCCTCAGATTACACAATAATGACAATGATGCTACATTAGCTTTAAGGAGTTTGAAAGCTGATTTTTTAGAAAGAGGATATCATAATGATGAAATAGACAACACTATATCCGATGCTTGGTCTATGGGGGACTCAAGATGTAAACCATATTTTCAAACATCAGCTGCTAACGGTCCTCATAACAACAATACCACTGGTAAACCAAACTCTGGTTTTATAGCAGTGTTTCAGTTTGCAAGTAATGTGAATCAATACACAGATATCATTAAAAAGCACTGGCATATTTTACAAGAAATTCCTAGCCTACATTCAACTGTTGGTAATGTACCTAAATTTAGTTTTAGGAATAATTTATCACTTAAACAACATTTATGCAACAAAGACACTAAGAAAACTGTCTGTGCCTCTATACGCCAAGGTACTTTTCCTTGTAGGTCATGCACAGCTTGTGCACATATATATATAGTACCAATCCATATGTTCATCCTATGAGGAATTTTGAACTTTATTTTCATACATACGCTGATTGTAAGACCACAGATGTTGTGTATTACTGTTTCTGCCAAAAATGTCATGTTTTTTATGTTGGGAAAACCAACAGAAATCTGAAGGACAGAATTCTAGAACACATACGGGACATTAGAAATAATAAAAAAACTAACGCACTTGCTCAACATGTTATGAATACAGACCCTTCACACTCTTTTAAGTTTTTTGTTTTTACAACGTATTTATAGGAATATGAGAGGAGGGGACATAGAAAACTTTCATGAGAGTTGTGAACAAAGGTGGATTATCAAGCTCAATGCTGATAAATATCCAGGGCTAAATGGGTCCACGTCATTAGTTCCTTTCCTCAAAGCAAGACGTCTCTCACACAAATAACATTTTTTCATACATTTTATACAACCTCCTATATTTATACTCTATTATATTTATATTCTCTTCATATTTACACATTTTACATTTAATACATGCGTCTTTAAGACATACACATACACATATATACATTTTTGCTATATTAATATTTTTTATTATTGTACTATTTATAGTTACACCACTTATTTATACATATATACAGAGTTTTATCATATGCTTTTATGCTTATACGTTTTTATGTTGTCTTTTTATAGCAGTTTTGACTATGTATCTTGGTTGAATATAACTTTAAATTTTTTTAAATGCATGATGTCACTAATTGAGAGTTAATTGAGTGTATAAGTATTTAAGCAACAGAATGTTTTATATCTACGTCTGATGAAGCAACTAAGGTTGCGAAAGTGCTCACCTCTCTTTTATACATTTTATTTGTTTGTTTAATAAGGACGTTATTGTGTGGTACCCGGTATAGTGTTACTTAAAGGTATGTTTATACAAAACACTGGATGTACAATTTCTAATATTGCTAAAATGTTCAAAAATACAAATTTTAAACTGTCTAGAAGTTTGTCCTATATAAAAGGCAAAGCAGCTACATTTGGCTAAATATATCACCCATTCAGAAACACAACTATTCACACAATGAATATCAAAAAGTGGAGATGTGTTTGGAGGTGAAAATTGTTTTATCTTCATAACAAACTTGCAAGCTGAGCAATGTCTACAAAGATAACTGCCCACTAACTGTGTCCCTTCAAAAGAATATTGCACAGTTGGATCAAAATGTAAAACTTTTTTAAAAATGATTCAAATGATTACCAGTAGTTTCCCCATCTATAAAGAAATGCACAATGTGTAGGTAACAGCTGTGCTAACCTATTGTCCCACAAGAATATCCCCCAGTGTTTACTAATTAAATTGCAAAGAGCTGTTGAATGACATCCAAAACTAGTAATCATATGTATTGGGGTATCCTTCTTCTTTCTTCCTCCATAATGTAATAATAAAGATCTGCCCACAGAGCTGGCAAAATTCTGTCCATGGCGAATATCATCCAATTTATAACCTCTAGCCCGAACTTTTGCTACCATTTCTGCATTACGTTTATCTAACTCCTCGACAGAGGAATAAATCCTCTTAACCCTTAGAAAATGAGATTTAGGGATGTTCTTAATTTATGGGATTAATGACAGCTAGTAGCATCTGAAAGAGAGCTATAATGAAACTCATGAAACAAGGGATGTAGACAGTGTGCCATCAACATTTTTAATGACCTTGACATCCAAAAAAGAGATCTGATTCAAGTTATACTTCATACTAAATTATAACCCCCATTGATTGGCATTCAAATATTGCACACGTTTGAAAATATGTGGTATCAGATTTCCTTACCATCCAACTATCATCAAGGTAATGGCACCATATATCTATTTCTTCTAAAAATATTATGACTGACATCATAAATCAAGTGTTCTTCTAAATACCCCATAAATAGACCTGCATAAATAGGAGTAAATGATTGCCCCATGGCTGTACCTTTTACTTGCAAAAAGCAATCGCCATTGCATTATTAGTTAAAACATGCTCTGCTAAACAAACTAAAAAAAGTGTTGAAACCGGAGCAGTATAGAGGAATCTTTTCCAACCAAAACTCTATTGCCAATAGACCAGCCCAATGTGGAATGTTCGTACAAAGTACTTTAACTTCCAATGTATACATATACCATTGAACATCCAAATGTGCATTCTGCAATATATTTAAAAATTCAGTGTGGTATCTTGGCCAAAGGGAGGCATGGTCAACATGACCACCAGATAGCAGCATATTTCTTCAACTCCTGTCAGTTTAACTTTTATGACAGGACATTATAATTTTTAAATTATCAAAATAGTTTCTTGATATCTATGTCCAGGACAATATAAAAACAAATACTGGTTTAGACAAATTGTCCTGCCAAAAATCTATTTGGAATATATCTACTTATCACAAACTCTCAGAATGAGCTTTTCAAAGACAACAATCAAGATATCAGCTTTTGAAAGGAACTACAAACTTTGATATCAAATATCCAGGACTTGACAACCAAAATAGACAAACTTGACTAAAAAATTGACAACTTCAAAGAAAAATGCTCTAAGCAAATGGACTTATTACATGAAGATCTACAATGACAAAAGACACAAATAAATGTAATAGATGAGGCACTTAATGACATGGACAACAGAATGCAGGAAGGAGAAAACAACACTGAATTCCTTCTCAAACAAAACACTCTCCTGCAAAACAAACTAGATGACCTAGAGAATAGGTCTTGAAGGAACAATTTAAGAATCTTCAGGCTGCCTGAAAACACTGAAGGCAGCAATATGGTAAGCTTTTTAACATCATGGTTACCTACAACACTAGACTTGCCAGAAGCCTTATCATTTGGCATAGAAAGATACCATAGGTCCTTGTTATCTGCAAATGCAAACAAACACAAAAAAACCCCCAAATCAGTTATTCTTAGATTTCTCTCTTCATATGATAAAGAGATGGTACTAAAAACAGCATGGGCAAAGGCACCTATTAAAGTTAATGAAACTGTCATCAGATTTGATAATGACTATTCCCCGATGGTTATAGCCAAAAGAAAAATATTTTTACCATTGATAAAAGAATTAAAGAAAGTGCAAATCAAAACTCAGCTCCTTTTTCCAGCCAAACTGAAGCTATTTCTACCAGATGGTCCTAGAATATTTGAAGACTTAGACTACGCCTTGACATATATTAAAAAACACAAAATCTTAGATAAAATTGAAGAAATGGAATGGGTAAGCCCATCTTTGAAAAGAATGGCAACAGACACAACTTAAATACTATAGACAAACACAAGAGATGGAAAAACAAATATTATACAACAACCCCCCATTAATATTCCAAAAACGCGCTGATTGGTCAGCATCAGAGTTATAGTAATGGAAAAGGTCCGCGGACTTTTTCCATTAGTATAACTCTTTTTTTTTTTTTTTACAGCAATGGAGAACGCAATATCTCCCTTGCTTTTTACAACCTGTCTCACTATGCTAAACCCTTTTAACACAGCGAGATGCTGTAAAAAGCAACGGAAATCTTGCTTGCTCCGTTGCTTGTTTCAAAAAATTTAAATGGGTTTAACCTAGTAAGACAGCCTTAAAAAAAGCAATGGAGATTCTCCGCTGCTTTTTTTAAAGCTGTCTTGCTATGTTAAACTCGTTTAACATAGCGAGACAGGTTGTATAAAGCAACGGGGATCTTGCTTTCTCCGTTGCTTTTGCCCACAGCTCAGATGTACTGCGTAAGTATATGCATGTGCAGTACATCAGAACTGCCGCAGAATACCAGACAGATGCGGAAGGGCAGCAAGGAGGCATTATACAATGCCATTATTTAAGAAAAGTAATTATTTTTTTTCTTAAATAATGTCATTGTATAATATCAATAACCCACTTCTGGGTGTGGGTAATGCTGTATTCGCCCTCGTGACCAAACCACACCAACTGTGGGTAAATCCAGCATTACCCACACTCAGGCGTGGGTTATTGCTATAATAACATATAATTTATTTGTCATGTTCAAACGTAAACCGAATTTCCATACTTAAAGTTTTACCTATAATCTTTGCTTTAGTGCAAAACAATGCTAAAATAATAAGGAAAGACCAAACAGAATGTCACCGGAATGGACTATAGTATCTACGACTGCTATACTTTGAAAAGTGAAGTCTAATCAAAAGGTTGGTTATACTTTATATGCTCTGCTGACTTTTTTTAATAAATACTGTGATTCATTACAATTATTACATGGTTTTTAATAGTTTGCTGATGTTATTACTGCTATCTATAAGGGGGAGGGGGAGGAAGAGAGGGAAAAATGTTTATTCAGATAGTAATACTAATTGTTATAGCTTTATGTTATTAATGTACTGGGAATGCTGAATATTGCATTATAAGATATAATTGTTATAATGATTTTGTGGGTATTTGGTGAGGGACTGTAATGAATGTTTTCCATAACTGAGATGGCATACTGTGATGTTTGCTACGTGGCTCGAGCTATAATGGAAAGGAAAGCTGCAGAAAAAAGATGAAAAGGTTTTACTTACAGTTTTCCTGATTAGTTCACCAAGAAAGACAGTTTTGAGTTCCCACGGGCTTGAGAAGCATTGCCAAGAGCATAAGACACCTTCACTATATTCCCTTGCTTTTCAGGAACTTATCTGACGTTGCAGATTGAACTTTGACCTTCAATAACATGTTAGTGCGATGTGAAGACACTGGATTTGCTGAATCAGGAAGAGATATCATTGCAAAGAAGAAACAGAAGGAAAAATGGATTTTTGAACAAAAATGTAAGTTTTTAGCTTACAATATGAAAGAAAACATGATAATATATAATCAAAAGGAATCTACTGTCATTTTTCATCTACAGGTTGATTGTTATTAAACTATTTGCTGTTAAGTTATCTTCTAAATGTTAATTACTATGTAAACTGAGTTATTTTCTGCTACTAAGACTTTCTTTAAAGCAAATCAGAAAAGGTTAAAAGATTGTATAGATCATTCACGTTTTACAGTACTAGTTCTTTTGGCAGTGATACTTTAATTTCAAGATGGGAACTTACTAAACCATTTTTATAATATAATCCTAACAACTGGTATTATACAACTAAAAAAAATCTGAATTCCTTGCCATAGATGTAATGCTTTGTGACTTAAATGAATTATTTTTTTCCTTTTCTTTCTCTCTCTCTCTTTTATTTTCTGATTTTTTTACATATCATAAGTATTGATGAAAAATTTTCACCGTGGTTGAGTAGGCATTCACTTTCAGACTGGGCATTAAACAACAATCATACATTCTTTTCTGTTACATAACGTAGAATGTTTAATGCAAATGTTAATGTCGTTGGTAAAAATATATCTTTATCTTATGTACCTAATTTATTTTTTAATCTTACATTTGTCAGCCTGTATTTAATCTTATATCAGCAGATTTTAGTAACTTGTTACTTAATGTATTCGGAAATAGTTCACTCTTTCTCAGCATAAATCCCAAACTTTCAAGGATGTTATCTTTCTTCAGTAGACTACCATTAATAGTTAGCGGTGTTAGTTCTTCCTTTCTGCTTGTTAAGATATGCAAGCAGCAAGAGAACTGGTAGAAAATACTTTCTTCCTCCTGTAGCAACATCTTCTTCAGGGCTGATAGCTTGTTAGTGTTGTGTAAGTTTAATTTAGTTTGAATTCATCTACAGATTAATGAAACATACATCAGTTGTTAAATCACAGTTGCTTGGTCTTTTTCCTTCTCCCTACTTCTTCTCAAGTTATGCCTGCAACAATTCTTCCCAGTTAGGTATCCTCACGCCTTTTAATGAATGTTTACCAGTCACACACAATCAAACTCTTCACCCATAATTACGGATGTGTAGTATGCCTTGGAAATTTTCTGTACTGCAGGTGTAGCCATTCTTGAACAGACTGATAAAGCAATAACAAATTATGGTCAATTAATGGTCAAGTTAATGTATTTCTTGTTAATTTAGGTGCTCAACATTAAACTTATTATTTTGTAGTGAAGAATGAGAAAAAGTACGCTGCTTGCCTGAAAAATTCTCTTTGAATCTGAAATGTACTGAACAGGTGTCATTTCTATGATTACTATAAAGACTGTATAAATGTACTGTATAGATATCATTACTATGAAGACTGTATAACAAACAATATCTGCAGCTACATATATATATATATATATATATATATATATATATATATATATATATATATATATATATATTGATATATATATGTTGATATCTTATTCAAGTGTTACATTATGATTACTTTTAGTAGTAATGTATATATATATATATATATATATATATATATATATATATATATATATATATATATATATATATATATATATATATGTGTGTGTGTTCATGTAAGTAGTTTAGCAATGTGTTCTCACAACAGGGAATATAACATCAGATGTGGGTCACACAAAACATTGCTCATTATAATTTACATAACAACTAATGTAATGTCTTTTGAAAGAGACATATGATTGAGGCAATATTTCAAAAGGGTCCTAATGCTGGACTACTTATATGTCTGTGCAATACTTATGAACTGTAATTGTTGGCAAAATTATTTTGTTATGAAATCATTCAGTGATACTTTATTCAGTGAAGTTTTTTTTGAAGTCACATTCACTACAAGGTAAAAGAAATTTAATCCATCTAAGTATGAATTGTTCTCCATCTATGAATACTGTAGATAGCAAGTCAAGTTGTTATGATTTTTTTATGAGGCTTGCATATTATAAATTCAAATGCAAGCACATTTTGTAAATATACTTTCAATAATAATATTGTTCATGCTAGAATACTGATGATTTTAAACTATACAAAACCTGATTTAATAATATACATTATTTTCATTATAAGCTATTAACAGAATGCTAAGAAAGACTTTATTAATATGTTTATTTTAAAACAAACAATAGTATAGAAATGTTTATGTAAGTTGGTTAATATACTTAATACAAGGAAACATCTAAGAGATATGAAAGAATCACAATCTCTAAACATTATATAACTTCCAAGAAAATAATAAGTTTTAATTTTTGTTTACATAAATGTAACAATGAATTTTTAAGATGTATATATGTTGATGAGTTAAATATTATCATACAAGGTTTGTTAAAAACTAGATGAAAATAGGAAATATAGCAGCAACTACTAAATATAAGTATGTGGAGAGAGCTGAGGCTCTGCTGATATGGCTAGAGTGGTTAAATTGAGTATCAGATGCTTCTCAATTTAGGAGTTTTGCAACTCCATGCAGGGTGCGGGGTTTGTATTTAAGGTTACCAAAATATTTATAGTAACAAAAGACACTTCTCCAAGACATCCTATATAGGTATTATACACAAGTTTCCTATCTTAGATATAATTAAAATAAATTCCATCCATAAAATAAACAAATATATGAATAAACAACCCATTCCAATACATAACAAAGGGAAATTCATAAAAAATTAAGGAAAAAATTAAAGATTTTGAGTAAAAAAGAAGCACTTTAAACAAGTTAAAACAACTACAATGGTCTATCTGAAAGGTATATCCATTAACATAAATGGTTGAAATAACCCATGTAAAAAGGAAATGTGTTTCGATACTTAACTTTACACAAATCTAATATAATTTTCTTACAATAAACACATCTTCTGAAAAAAGATATAACCAAATTAGCTACAAATAAGTTTATGGTTTTATCTAGCTCTGAACACTCACAGAAAAAAAGAGGTGTAACCATACTATGGAACAAATTGTTACCTATTCCTAAAGTAATAAACACATATCAAGATGATAAAGGAATGTTTTGTTCAGTTATAGTGGAAATAGATAATAAGATCTTCACCTTGGTTAATGTCTACTGGATACCAGGTATAGAAATTAACACTGTCAAACAACACCTATATCAAATTGTTCTCTTTGCCAAAGGAAATATTATAATAGCAGGTGATTTTAATTGTATATTAAATGAAATGAAACTAGCATTAAAGATAAAAGAAAAATATCATAACAGGCCAAACATCTAAAAGATTTTATGAATTAATTTCACCTAAATTATATAAATAATCAAGCAGATCTAAAATCATTGCCCTTCTCCATTTTCTCTAACAGACACGGTTCCTATTATAAAACAGAGAGAATTCTTATTTCTAATCAATTAAGTAATGATATAACTAAATCTATGATTATCTCATGTCCATTATCTGATCATAATTCTATAATATTTGAATTAAATATCAACTCATCATTTTATGTGCATTTCAGAAGAATACTAGCATATATTACTAAATTAGAGGAATTTAGGGAATTTATAACAAACAAAACACAAACCTTTATAGAAATAAACACCATTCCTGAAACATCTGTGATATATATCTGGGATGCCCTCAAAGCATATCTTTATGGGAAAATAATCAAATGGCATAATAATAAAAGAAAATCCTGGGATAAAGAATTGCAGGAACTACAAAATACATTAGATAACCTTAAACTTAGCCTAAAAGATATTAACATAAATAATGACATAAAAGTGAAAATTAACATATTAAACAATAAACATCTAGAGATCATTAATCACAAAACTATGATATGCCTTGAAAAACATAAATTTCTTACTTTTTCAAATAATCCCAAAAACTTAAATAGACTTAAAAATAAGACTAAATGTCTCAACAGACACAATCACATTAATAAAAATCTATTCCACAATGAAAAAGAGAAAAGTACATAATATACAAGACACATTAGAAGAATTCAGGGGACATTTCCACAAAATTAATCAGAAAGAAGTTGCTATGGATTCAAAGGAAAGTATAAAAATATTTATAAACAAATACTGTAACAAATACCTTAATAAACAACAAGTAGGCATAATAGACAAAAATATCTCACATACAGATATCCAAACCCAAATTGACAAACTTAAACTAAACAAAGCTCCAGGTAATGATGGAATCCTGTGGTGGTGAAAATGATGGAATCATACCAGAAATATATAACATCATGCCCAAAAGTGCCTTAATATTATTATAAAAAGTCTTTGTAACAACTCAGAATGAGGCTATACATCCACCCTCTTGAAAATACACATTCATAGCGCTCATTATGAAACCAAATAAAGATCTAATAAAATCCTCTGCATATAGGCTCATCTCATTATTGAATATTGACTACAAAATGTTTATGAACATATATGCTGATAGATTGAAAAGTTTACTCCCAAACCTGATTGATGAAGATCAAACAGGTTTCATAATAAATAAAAATACATTTGACAATATAAAAAGAACACTTTCATTAATAGATAAAAAAGACTTAATCCTAATAAGTTTAGAGATAAACTCTGCATTTGATTCAGTGAACTGGGCCTATTTGTTTATATTACTTAAAAAGCTTAATTTTTCAGATAACTTTATAAACCTAATATCATATTTAGATAAAGCCACCCAAGCATATATAAAAATAGGTACGTATATATCACAAACGATCCCAATTTTAAAAGGAACTAAACAGGGTTGTCTTCTCTCTCCTTTATTATTTACTCTAATAATTGAACCATAGGCTAATGCCATAAAAATGAATAAAGAAATGGAAGGATTTAATATAAATATTGAAATTACATCTAAAATACAACTCTTTGCAGATAATAAAGTTCTCATTACTTTAAATGGAAATATGCCTTCTATACCTGCTTTATTTGATTCTATGGATAACTTTCAAAAAACAGGCCTGACATTTAACAATGTGAAAACAAAAATACTTCCAATTTACCTTAATAAAAACAAAGTAGGAAATGAATATCTTAAATATATAGTGGATTCATGGCAGATTACCTATCTAGGGATAACATTAGCCAAGGATATCAAAAATATAGCACACCTTAATTATAATAACATACTTAAAAATATTCAATCCATTATAACAAAGTGGGATAAAATCTACTTTGTAATGGAAGAAACACTAACAATAATCAAAATGATCATTCTTCCAAAAATATTATATATTACTCAATCTATTTCATTACTTCCATCAAACCCAATAGTTAGAAAACTAAACTCACTGATGTTAACATTTCTATGGTCCCCAAATAAACCTCAAATAGCTCTAAAATATCACGTGAGTAGTTGGATGAAAGGAGGATTTGCCTTCCTGGATCTAGATCTATACTCAACTGCCTCAATAATCAAAACAATATCAGTATTATTGGATTCACTATATTCAGCTAAATGGAAGAAATACTGGGAAGCAAAATATGTGGACACATTTATTAGACCCCAAACTTATAAAATAAATACATTGAATAATCCTTTTACTTGGATATTAAAAGATCTCTTTACAGCATATGTTACACTAAAACATTTAACAGCTTATATATATCAACTCTAATAAATAATTTTAGAAACTTAATATTTAAATATCCAATGTATAAAGAATGGTCTTTCCTCCTAGGTCCTATAGCCTATACACAAGGAATTGTCTCTTCTTCTGGTTCTATTAAAATATCATTACTTAAAGAAAAATGATTGATATATTGGTTTCAGATTATGTTAATTAATGAAATCAAAACTACAATTTAATTCAAGAGTTCGAATTAGATAACAATCTCTGATTAGAATTACAAACATATAGGCAATTCCTGTTAAATAAGTTTGATTTAATATATCCTACTAACAAAAAAATCAGTCCCTTTGTTGTTGAACTATCTAGTCCTGAATATACAACATGACACTACAGCCAAAGGCAAGCTATCACAAATATATAAAATCCTTAGCGATGAAACTATAGCTGCTCTAAATGTTTGTGGAATTACTATATTTCTATTAATAACAAGCAACCTGATGAACAAGATAAAAAGAACATTTTAGAATCAGCTAGCAAAACATCCTCATCACTTAGATGGAAGTTATACACATGGAAATGTATATATAGGTCATGTTACACACCTCTTATTATGATTAAGATTACCAAAAAAGAAAATTTATGTAATAGATGTAAAATTGTAAAAAACACAGATTGGGCACACATGTTTTATGATTGTAAGGAATTAAAATGCTATTGGGGAAAAGTAAATGAATTCTTACAAACCATATTTTCTGATAAATTTACTTTAACTAAATCTATGGTCCTCTTTAACATACCTATACATAACAGTGTTAAAAAAGATTAAATGTCCTCTGTTATTGTCAATATTAGCAGTGGCCAGAAAGATCATAACCAGAAATTGGATATCAAAAATTTCCACTATATTTTAATGAATTTAAAAATACAATTACAGAAATATGTCACTTGGAACTTTGGACTATTAAATCAAAATCGTCTAGGAAAACGTATTATTATAATATGTGAGTTAGTTTACAGGAATTATTAAAAAAGGAATGTATCACAACATGAAACCTTGAAAATAATATATGGTACTGAAATGTGTATATATGTATGGATATCTTTGTAAATACTTTGGCTATGTTATGTTCATTATACATTCATTCTTGATCAAATGTTATAAATATATGTGATAATGACATGTCTATTTGATTTATATGTAAAATTAAATAAAGCTGTTTAAAAAAACTCAGTCGTATCTTGAATATGGGATCTAACCCCAACCAACAATGGCTTCAAATATTTAGTCAAAAATGCTGAAAGTATCACAGTCAAAGAGCCTGGCCTTAAGCTATAGGCCTCACTGGTGGCCATATTGAATTTTTATGGACCTTATGCAACATATAAAAATATTAGGGCAAAGGATCCTGAATGGTAAGATGGTATACTATATTTTTTGAAATAATGCCTTCTCCAAAGCTAATGACAAAAAGGCATCTATATCCTTTTTAAACTGTAACGTGGGATCCAAAACCATTTTTGATAAAATTGAAGATCCAATAGCTGATTACAAGCCTATTGCATATAAAGGGATCAATTGCCTAACACAACTTCCTCATCATTATCCACCGTGCTGCTTACAGTATTGTGATTGTTTTACAAAGAATGTAAGGCTTTGTTTTGTGCATAACATGGATTTTTCTGAGAACCTATGTTATAGGAAAAATTTAAATGTAAGTCTTTAAGTACAGTCTGCTGAAATACTGTAACACATTTATTCATGGGGAAGAAAAATACAAACTTTTAAATTTAAATTGTGCATCATTAATTGTGCTTTTGTTATCAAAATATAACAACGAATTCAACTCCCTGCAAAACAAAATAATATATTAAACAAAAATGTCTTTAGCCACAGAATAAGTTGGTACAAACCAAATCCCTTGTTTAGCACCTCCAATTCTGCCAGATACAATGATGCAGAAGAAATGAGGTTTGGCAACAAACCAAGTTGTCCTGAGACATCTTCAAGAGGGGTTAGAGATATATATTAGTGGGAATTAGTTGGGTTGGGGAGGTGAAAGGGTTAAATGGAGGGAGTGATGAGTGGGAGGAAATGAGATAAGGGTGGGGAGGGGCTTTAGGGGTTTAGACAAGTGTAGTTGGGTAAACAATCACATTTTGGCATGAACTTGCTCTTGTTGGAGTGGATCTTTTGGCGTGGTACAGAGGGTCACGGGTAATCCTACTTTATTTAGGCTTATTAAGGCACACTTCAGTATCGGTATGTCAAGGCTTTTGGGGTTGATGACAAGGAGGTAATTTGGTTTACAGAGGATGGGTTCACCGAACAATGTTTGGCTTAACCCTTCTCTTTATGGAGGTAGTTGGTTGAACAATTTTGGGCAGAATGAAGGGGGGACAGCCTGGTCAGGCTGGTTGGTAGAGAAGAGGGACAGACTTGCCCTCTTCTGTTCCCCCTCTGGTGTCTGGGTTCATGTCAAGGATTTGGGGAAAGAAAATGAGCAGCTGGAGGAAGTTTGCTGAATTGATAAGCAAGCTGAGGTAAGGATGCTGTGTATTTGGTGGAAGGTAATTCAATGAATGGTGTATGAAGTGAGATGGGATGCTGCTTCATAAGTAAAGTAAGCGAGTACAGGTATGGACACTACTTACTGGGTAAATGAGATATGAAGTGAGTTGAATGTTGCTTCATAAGTAAAGTAAGCCAGTAAAGGTATGGACGCTGCTTACTGGGACAGGGTGAGTAGGTATGCTGCCCTGATTAACATTACAATGATGTTTATGCTGTGTTTAGAACCAACTATATTGTGTTTAGTTGTAATTAATAATGTTGGTGATCAAAGCTATGTTATAGAAGTTTAATAAAGGTTGTCAAATGTCATTTGGTGTTATGTGTTTTTTGAAGAGGACTGGGACAAATGAGGTTTGGCAACAAACCAAGTTGCCCTGGGACATATTCAAGAGGGGTTAGAGTTATATATTAGTGGGAGTTAGTTGGGTTGGGGTGGTGAAAGGGTTAGATGGAGGGAGGGATGAGTGGGAGGAAATGAGATAAGGGTGGGGAAGGGCTTAAGGGGTTTAGACAAGTGTAGCTTGGTAAACAATCGCATTTTGGCGTGAACTTGCTACCCACCCACCCTCCCTTTTGTTGGTGGGTTGGTGGGGATTGGGGTTATTTTATCAGTTGGGGTAGGTGGAGAAGCGGGATAGGCTTGCCCTCTTCTGTTCCCCCTCTTGTGTCTGGGTTCATTTCAAGAATTTGAGGAAAGGAAAATGAGCAGCTGGAGGAAGTTTGCTGAATAGATAAGCAAGCTGAGGTAAGGATGCTGCATATCTGGTGTAAGGTAATTCAATTAATGTTGCATGAAGTGAGATGGGACGTTGCTTCATAAGTAAAGTAAGAGAGTTCAGGTATGGATGCTGCTTACTGGGTAAATGGGATATAAAGTGAGTTGGACGCTGCTTCATAAGTCAAGTAAGTGAGCAAAGGTATGGACACTGCTTACTGGGAGAGGGTGAGTAGGTACGCTGCCCTGATTAACATTACAAGGATGTTTATGCTGTGTTTAGAGCCAACTATATTGTGTTTAGTTGTAATTAATAATTTATGTTATAGAAGTTTAATAAAGGTCGTCAAATGTCATTCGGTGTGATGTGTTTATTGAAGGGGACCAGGACAAATATGCACAGAAGAAGCAGTGTGTATCTTGAAACCATCCACCATATTAATGCATTTAATGTGGTTGCTTCTTTTAGAATGTTTATGCTTGGCCCTTCTTCTAAATGTAAAGGGTTAGAAAAGTTCTTATTTTTGGAAACACGAGAGTCTATAATTAATTCCACATCTGTGTGTATGGCAGAAGAGGTTTCCTCTGCTGAAGTTGCTGATGTAGTAGTTTCATGTTTTAAAATCAGCCTGGGCCTCTTCCTTTTTTCTTTTGCACAGTCATGATCACCACCCTGTTCCATTCTACCCTGTTGAAATTTGACCAATTTTTGATAAACAAATAGTTTGCCATTAATATAATCCTTAGCGTCTCTTACACTTTTTGAGCTTACATCCTTATAATTCTTATACAAAGGTTGCAAGCCCCAATACCAACAAACCAAATTGTTCTTTATAATTGCTGTGTGCTTGAAACTTTTTTACAGTCTCACAAACATTAGCCACTTTCAATGTGATTTTGGAAATTTGCCTCTCACAAAAAGTTACTAAAGTTTTTACAAACATCATAGAAGCCACTTGCTGAACTTTAAACCAATCTTTTGTTAAAGTCGCATCGATATCATGTAGCATTGGCTGTATGCACACATGTAAACACTGAGGGCAGTAGTCTTTTGATTCATATGCTTTTAATAGTTTCAAATGCCAAACACTGAAATGTAATTTTCTCATGGTTCCTATCAATTTATTACAGGCTTCTGTACATCTGAAAGTTTGTGAAGAGACAGTACCTGATTTATTAGCAGATGGTAAATCAAATTTAAAATCTTCAAAAATTCTGATGTCATCTTTATCCAAGACCAAACTGGTCTACAAATTCACTAAATCCATCTTGTCAGATAATTCCATTTAGAAGAAAGTAACAAAAACAATGGAAACACCAACAAAGGCCCCCAGAGGAGAAGATGAATAAGGGAATCATCTGTATGCTAATGAACTGCCAACAGCATGAACAAACAAAACGTATACACCACGAAAATGCTCCCTTGAGTATGGCAAGCAAAGGTGCAGGTACAAAATTTGAATCACAAAACCAGAAAACAACCAGCACGCCACATCACAATAAAATACACTTTATTATTTTTTATAAATGTTAAACAGCATGTAGAGGCATTTGTGTATTAGTGGTGTTTAATCCATGTCTTTTTAGATCCTGTGTTCCTCAAAGGTCTTAGGGCCAGAAGACAGTTTAGGAACTTATGAACTTATAGTGGGAATGGGGTGAGTTTTCTCTAAGCTATAAATAGATTAGTAGTTTAGCATTTTAATGTCCTTATTAATGTAGTGCAGTAGGCATTGCAATATATTCAACAGCATTAACTTAAAGGAACTCAAGAAGTATACTGCCAGTGTTACTAAGCCTAAAAAGAGGATATGTTACATACTAGAAAGACTAGATTGTTTCAAGCTTATAGCAAAGATTTTGTAAATGGTAGTATTTAATTAAAATAAACACTGCTACAAAGAAGAATTGTCTTGTTTGAGGGTCAGTAGGAATGTAAAAGATGACATCTCAATACAGTTGGCCAATTGGAAACCCGTGTTAGCTAAGGAGGTAAGCAAAATAGTGAAGAAGTTGTGTTGTGCACTGGTCACACAGTGGATTAGGACTGTATATCTAGTTGTTTCATATGTAATGGTGCTGCAAAGAATGAGTGATGTCTGTGCTACTGATGTGGCCAACAATCAGGATATAAGCACCATCTGAAAAAGCATTTATTATTTAGATAGCTCATGATATAAGATGCTAAGTCTGAAAGATAAATCTGTTCTTTTTAGTATATTCTTCACAAATTATTATGTATAATGATTAAACATGCCATAAATGTTGCGAAAAGTTTACTATCTGCAATGTAAAATAAAGGTGATTAAGACATAGGAATAATGCAAGGGAAGTAAAAAAAAAGAAAAAGAAAGAAACCAGATTAGGTACTGAGCAGCCGTTCAAAAGAAGGTGGTCAGCAGAATAAGTCCACAACTGAAGCTAACAAGTGTTATAGTAACCTGAGAGAAACAGCAACTTGGCCACAGGTATATGCCAACACATACAAATATACCTGAAATGCACTAGAGCGAAATGTTAATATGATGATGGTGCTCAAAGAAATGTTTGTGAGCAACATTGCAATATCTTGAAATGTCCCATTGTGGCACACACCAAAACATCTACTAGAGGATGCTTTTAGACAGTAAGGCATATAGATATACTAGATTGTTATGCAGAGTGAGCATCGCATGCATTATGCTTTTGCCAATGGTAATCATTCATATTTCATTCATCCTTCCTGACATAGTAATGAATCCTAATACAAACTGTAGTACCAATAAGGTTTTAAAAACAAGGCATGTGTTGTTCATGCAGATGAAGCAACATTTATGTACTTTAGCCCTACACCACTTCTGTGACCTTGCTTACAAATAAATCGCTATAGCAGACTAAGATCTAATAAGATGCATTGCACTATCTGGCTACTATAGCACATTATAGAAAAAACAATGCGTTTTCTAACAGATTCTATACCCTTCTGGGACATAAAGAGACATGGATGCAGCCTTAGTATACTTCCAGTGCAGCACACACACACACACACACACACACACACACACACACACACACACACACACACACACACACATTCAAAATATGCTTTATTGTTTGCATACTATAGTTATTCCTTAGTGCTTAAAATGCTTACATTTACTCCAAAACATCAAGAGTCCAAGTGCAGGGCCAGCGCCACCATTAAGGCGAATTAGGCATTCGCCTAGGGTGCAGATCATGAGGGGGTGTAGCTGCGGCAGCTCGTAATATCTCCCTAAATTAGTTAAATGTAGACAGTATTCATGGAACTCGGAGCAGTACTCATGCATGTTCGAGTTCCGCTTTAACAAAAAAAAAAAAACACCTACTTTTCTTGTTACATTTGCCAGATTGCTTTAAAAACAGTCTGGATTAACTAGAGACTGCAGGGATTTGAGTCCAACTTGACTGTTTAGTCAGCAGCTATGTGACATGGCTGCTAATTAGTCCTATTGCTCTCGCACTCTTTTCCCCCTCTTTGCATTGGGTAAAGCAATGAGTGAAAGTGAGACAGTGGCAGTGGAGTCTTCTTCCGAGACGTGAATTTTATTACTGCTAATTGAAAACTAATCCGCAGTAACAGCAGATATTTCTTTTCAGGTAAGTGTGAAAAAAAAAAAGGGTTCTTCTGACTGTTTTTCTTTTTTTTTTTCAGCAGGGCCAACCAGATACTACATATTGCATTTTTTTTCCTGGCAGGGTCAACCAAATATTTTCTGTATTTTTTTTTTCCTGGCAGGGCCGATCAGACAATTTATGTATTTAATTATTTATTATTTTTGGCAGGATTGACCGGATGCTGTTTAAAATGAATAGGTGGACTGATTATATATTTATTCTTTGTTTCTAACATCCTGAGCCTGGAGTCTGGTAGGGTAAATCAGATCATTGTAGAAGACGAAATCTGCAGTGGGATGGCTGTTTTGGGGGTAGTTTGTGATTTTCTAACACTCTTGGCATGGTCAACCAGATACTAATAGTAGGTAAGGTTAGATAGTGTGTGTGTTTTGGGGGCTGTCGATGATTTTCTTTTTTTAATAAACTATCCTGGCAGGGTTGACCAGATACTAGGGATGCAATGTGTTTTAGGGAATACACTGGCATGGTCAACCAGGTACTAGTGGTCTGTGTGTTTTGGGGGCTGTTGATGACTTTCTTTACTATTATTATTATTGTTATTACTATTATAGATATATGTTTTGTTGTTGAAACAAACTGTACTCTTGCATGAGTACAGTGTGTATTGCAGAACTGAAGTAAGATCATGTGTAAGTTATTGGCTATGTGATGTGAAAGAAATACAATAATGTAACCATGGCCTTTTATTGTGATTATTTTAAACATTGTAGACTCAAAGCAGATTTTCTGGGTAGGCAGTTGGAATGGGGGCAATGCCTATGTGCAAATAGAATGCAGTTCTGTCTTACTTTGCAAGAGTAATGTGCATTTTAGTGAAGTAAGATCAACCACACGCTCTGAACTCTTAAGTATTGTTTGTGTGAAAAGTATACTTAATTAATAACGGTATCATCTTGTTGTTGCTGTTTTTGTTTTTAACCTCGCAAGATCAAGTCATAATTTCAATTAAAAAAGTAACTTATTTGTAAAACAAGGAACACACTAATGAGTTTTGCCTAGGGTGCAAACTTACCAAGCACCGGCACTGTCCAGGTGCAGTCATGTATGCTGTTTAAACACACACACACACACACACACACACACACACACACACACACACACACACACACACACACACACACACACACACACACACACACACACACACACACACACACACGCACACACACATGCACTTGAAAATGTTCTGAATATTGATAACATACTAATATACCTTACCTTGCCACTAACTTTGATTTGATCCCCCCACCAAAAACCTGAATTTCAAAGACATATGGATGTATCATTCTTATACACACATAGAGTACATTCTACCAGGCTAACCACTTTGTTACTTTCATGCTGGTGTCCTGCATCTGTATCCATTAACTGTTTTACTTGGCTAGTATGGCATGCATTTGAGTTAGCAAATAAAAGTTTAGAGAATATCATTATAATGGTTCTGGTTATGCATCCTCATAATACTAATTCCACAGATGAAAATGGACATACGATGACTCAGCAAAACATAGCAGGTCAAAACTATGAATCCCTTTGCCCCTGTCTGGTAATGGCAGTTATGAAATTCAGCATTGTTTATATACACAAACCAGTGAAACCAGGGGTCTAGAATCTATCCTAATTTTGATCCTTATCCAAAAAACAGCTGTGAGGCAGTTAACCAGTTCTCAGTCACAAAATCAAATCCAAAAAGAAAAAGAAAACTGGAAACACTCTAAAACAACAAATGTTTAATCCAAGTTCAAGTTCGCAAGTAAACACTTTCACCTTCAAGGCTTCCTCAGGCAAAATAAATACTACCAATTAAACAACATAACTTAAATACATTTTAGAAAGTCACATGACTCTAAATACACCTTCTGATGCAGTATATTTAAATAAGGCTTTAAAGTAAAACTGTCATTAAGACCAGGTGGTACAAATGCTCTCATTCTTAAAATCCATCTCATCTCTTCATTTTCAGTTAAAAGTTTTATATTCCCACCCGCAATGGTCTATAAATTACTTTTAAAATCATAAACTTAAAACTATGTTGATCACCTTTCTCTATAATGTGTTTACTAAGAGCATTTGTGACTACTCTATGTCTTATATCACTGAGATGACAGGCTAAACGCTCTTTAAATTCCCTGTTTGTCATACCCACATAAAAAGCATCACAGATTTCACACTTAGCTAAATATATTAAATTGCTTGTGTTGCATTTCCCATATGCATGTAAAACAAACTCTCTACCTGTCATGGGATGAGTAATGGATTTCTCTGTGAGCATATGCTTGCAGTAAACACAATTCCCACATTTAAATGTACCTTGTTTCACATTTCCTACCTTAAAGAATTCCTTGGGTTGCTCCTTATAACATAACATCTGTTTCAAAGTGTTCTTCCTTTTGTACCCGAAAGCTGGTGGATCCCCTACTATTTCCTTTAATGCCGGGACGTCCCTTAAAATTGACCAATGTTGCTTAATAATATTTTTACTGCTTCAGTGTTCCTGTTATAGGTAAGCATACACCTCATTTTATTTACTTGCGGTCCTGCTCTAACTCTATCCTGACTCTCACTACCAAAATAGGGCTGATGCTCTCTTCTTAGTCTTTCCTGTTGTATGCTCCTATTAGCAACCCTGCGTCTCTTCCAGCAAATAGCGGAATACCCTGAGATAGTGGGTGCAATAGACTGCACGCACATACGCATCAAAGCACCAGCAGGTGAGCGGGGTAGGGTCTACTATAACCGCAAGGGTTTCCCCTCCATCAACTGCCAGGTCGTGTGTGATGCCCAGGGCATAATAATGAATGCATGTGCTGGCTCTCCTAGAAGCTACCATGATTCCCATATCTGGCATCTGACACAGCTGTACCAGACATTTGCCAATGGGGACATCCCTCATGGTCACCTAGTGGGGGATGCTGGATATGCACTCGAGCCGTGGCTGATGACACCTATCAGAAATGCACACACACCTGAACAGGAATGCCATAATAAGGCACACGCACAAACACGAAATGTAATCGAGCGTGTGTTTGGGCTGCTCAAGTCATGGTTCCAGTGCCTGGACACATCTGGTGGAGCCCTGCAGTACTCACCAACTACATGTACCCAAATAGTCATGGTATGTGCTATACTACATAATATGATCTTGCGAAAACAGCTGCAGCAGGATCACCATAGGGCTGGGCCAAACAGCCCCCCACCATTGCCAAGGCCATCACAGGCAGAGCGTGACTCAGAGGAGGAACAACCTGAGCCTGCCCCAGTAGGCAGAAGGAGGTGTGCCCAGTATGCTTTGGCCTTGGCAAAGAGGAAACGCATAGCATATACACTGGCTCAGTAGGAACCCTGGAAATGATACCTCTGTCTGACTCGCACATATAGTAAAAGGGATGCCTAACTTGACACTACCTGTTAACAAACATGTATAGGGAGTGTAATATGTGCATCCAACATAGGCAGCCCTGCAGCACCACCTGAGGCATGATTGCCATGTGTTAAGCAATATAAAGCAGTGCTAAACAGCTCTTACCACTATTTAGTATATGTAAACAAAATTTCACACACTAAGTAGCACAACTTTTGGCAATGTTGACCAATATTGGGCAGCGTTCAGCAATTTTGGTTAACATTGAGCAATGTTGTGCAAGTTTGGTCAAAGCTGGGCATAGTTCAGCAAAAGCAGGTAAACATGGTCATATTTGCTTCACTGTTCCTGAAGCGGTGTGGTCTGCCCAGTATGAAAATATGAAGCAGTGACAGTCCTCGAACCCAGGATACTGTGCACTACAGTCATAGCACTGAACCAGTGAACCATGACAGTGGTCAGCCTGTATGAAGAAATGTTGATAAGTCCATGCAAAGTATCTCATGGAAACCCTGCAGGCACAGCATAATCCCTGTCGAGTCATGACACAAAGGTGAGCCCTGCAGTAAGAATAGAACCTGATTTTCAACACACATATAGCATAAATGTTAATATTGGTCATGTTCACACACATCAACAAATGTAGTGGACCTCAGACAGCAACATACTGAAAGGTCAGACTGGGCATGCTCACACACTTGAATAAATGAGACAAATGTCAGGCAACAAAACACTGAAATGCCAAACTGGGCATGCTCACACACTTAGGCCATATCTGAGTACAGCAGTGGGCCAAAGATATCCGGCAGTTGCATGTGTTAACCCAGGAACCTCTCACTATTCACCAATCTGCCTTGTGCACACAGTTATATGACAACAGACACATATATAATATAGTGGAACCCTGTCATAATCAAATATGTTCTGCAGATACTTAGGTTGTTCATAGAAAGTGGGAAAGCAAAGAAGAAACAAAACCTGCAATCAGTATCATCAAGAAACAATGTGCATCCCGAACTTTATCATAGGTTCAGAGGATAATACTAGACTATCTGCCCTAGGGCATGTATAAACCTAGCCAGAGTGTGTTTGGCTTTCGCAACCCTGTTAGATCAGTAGACTGTGCCTGTGAATAGTAGGTCACACAAGATAGCCCACTTATGTTTAGTTTATTGTGCCTCTGTCTAGCAGGGACCCAGAAGATATCCCAGGGGTAAACATACGATCATCCATCCACTTGTCAAGATGTTTCCTGTAGGTGGTCAGTGGGGGTCTCTGCGTATGCGGGACTGGGATCTCATTCCAGAGTGAGTGGAGCCTCTGGGATAGGAATCTGTCCCTCCAGCATGTCCTATTAATATCAGTGCTGATGGTTATGTCCCTGGAGCGTGTAGCTCTAAGGGATTCAGATATCCTGAGGTGGAGCATGTCTATTAATTCTGGGATGGACATGGCTTTAAACAACAGGCACAGATCCCATCCGAGTAGGCGGTAAGCGACTGAGTAGTGCTGAGGTTACTTTAGCCAAACTGCGCAGGCCATCTGTGTGAGTCCCTAGATCTACTTGGTGAGGTACTTTTGTGGCCATTACAGTTGCTGCAGGTGTCGGGTAAGGTACATCCGAAATGGGGCATTGTATCCAAGCATGGGCCTGATGAGTATAGGGGCACAATGACCTCACTTGATCTAGATGTGAAACCTTATGATATAGAAGGCCTGTCTAACCACATTGGCAACATGATTGTCAAAGGCAAGAGTACTAACTACTCGTGTCCTCAAATCCCTAATAACACCTACCGTACATGATGGATTATCACCTATGTGGTAGTGTGTGGGCACGTTGTTATTCCCAAAGGGGATGACTATGCATCTAATGGCAATTAGCTGTAGGCCATGGCTCTGGCACCAGTTATCCATCTCTGTGAGACCCTTTTTGAGGATGCTTGTGCCAGCTGGAGTGTTGATTATGGCACCCAGTTTGCAGTCATCTGCGAACATGGTCAGTCATATTCCTCCTGTGTAAGCCTGTACGTCTGAGAAATTTATACTGAACAAGAGAGGTCCCAGGACTGAGCCTTGTGGGATGCCACATGTAACTGGTGTATAGTCAGACATGGCACCTGCAATACTGACCATGTGGGTGCTATTCGTGATCCAGTGAGCAATCCATCTTATTTTTTATTTATTTATTTTTTATTTATTTATCATTTGTTGACCGGGAAAGTCCGACTAGGTTCCACAGAGCCTGTTTTCAGCGGAGGCCTGGGGAGAAATGCTCCATCTTGTGACATATGTGTCGATATCGTAGTTGGTGAGCTTATGTATAATGCCCAAGGGGGGTATTGGGTTGAAGTGTTTTGCGAGGTCCAGGTAGGCTGTGTGGACAACCTTCTGTATGTCTATGGACCTGGTAACTGTTTAAAGACATTGAACAGGTTCAAGAGGCAAGATCTGCCCACAACACAGCCGAATTGTGTAGGATCCAGTGTCTGTAGGTTCCCAATGTCTATGTGTATGAGTTCCATGATGATACACTCCATAGCTTTGCAGACCAGGCTAGTTAGGCTTATAGGGCGATATTGTCCGGGGTCCCTTGTGGCACCACCTTTGTGGAGCGGGACCACTGTTGCTGTACGCCATTCATTGAGTACATATCCTGTAGTAACTCTGATATTGAACAGTGACTTAATGTGATTGCTAGGTTCGTCATGAAACTTGTGTAAGACGCAGGCCGGGACACCATCTGGTCCCATTGATGCTGTGTTGTCTGCTTTGGAGAGGGCAGCACTCACCTGTTCATCTGTGATGTCAGGGAGGCTACACCCTGTTGGGATGGACATTTGCTCTTTAGGGGGGATGGGGGGAAACATTTACACTGAACCTGTTTGCCAGGATGTTGCAATGTCTGTGGGTTCAGTGTATGTTTTGTCATTATGCAGTAACTCACAGCATATCTGGGAGTTTCCACCTAAAGAAGGCCTTGTGATTGTCCTTAGTGTCTGTTGCAAGTTTCCATTAGAAGCGGGCCTTAGATGAATTAATGAGTGATCGTAGCTTTTTGCTAGTACTGATCAGAGATGCCTTCCCTTTTTGGGATTGTGCTCTATCATGTAGTAGGCTCCACCTTTCGTTGTATAGCTTATTAATGGCCGTGGTCCACCAGACAGGTCCCCTGCCTTTGGAGGAGTGAGTCTTGTTGTTATTTGGGATAGCACAATCCATGCATTCCAGTAGGTGTCCATAGAATGCATTTGTAAAGGATTCAGTGGTCTGAGCCATATTTAACACTGCCCAGGGACTTTGACGGATACCACCTTGGTTTGTAGAAGTGTGACATTTGATTTTGAGATGTTCTTCACCGAGATTACCTAGGACGGGGGTGTGGATGTGATATGTATGTCCAGTGAGATAAATGTATGGTCTGACCTTACCAATGAGGGGGTATACCTCTGGTGTGGAACATAGAGTCCACATGTTGGTGATGATCATGTCCAATATGTTTTCCCCTCTTGTGGGTGTGGTGACCAGTTGTGCCATAGCATTTGAGTCTATAAATCCTAGCAACTGTTGTGTGAGGGTGTTGGTGCTTGAGTAGTATTCCCAGTCAATGTTTGTGTATTTGAAGTCACCCAATATAATGGTGTTTGGAGAGACCTTCATATTCTCCAGTGTTCCCAGGTATACCGAGTGGTGTTCCTGAGTTCGGGAGGGTGGTCTGTAGCAGTCTACAAGCTGAAAGGTAGTCTTGCCCACTGTTATTTGCACATGTATGGTCTCCGATGCTTTGTGCAGTGCTACTAACCTGGAGGCGTGTGTATGTGTGATGTATATGGATTCTCCCCCTATTTTTGTTGGCCAGTCCGAGTTTTGTGTCCGAAAAGCATGGTATGTAGTATAACCTGGTAGTGCTGGTGTGCTTTTGGGATCCTGAACCAGGTGTCTGTTACTGCACAGATATCAACATTCTCCATACTGAGAAGAGTCCTGAGTGCGTGCATTCTGTGGGTTAGACATCTGGTGTTGAGCAGCATTACCCTTAGTTTCTTTAACCTTGTAACATCTATGGAGGTGAGTTTGTCTTTTGAGCCTCACTTAAAAAAGCCACTATGGGGGTGGCAAGAGCCTTAGCCAGTATTTGAAAGTCTAGTAGTGACAGGTGCAAGCCGTCCATAGCGAAGCTACGTGGCATGTCGAGAATGTCATCCCAGGATGACAGACACTGGATCCCCTTTGAATGACACCAATATGTTAGCCAACTGTTAAAAGTGATCAGTTTGTCTGTCTACTGTGACATCATTCTTGGTGAGGGTAAGATGCTACACAAGGTCAGGGTCATACTGGGCTGGGCTACATGATCAGAGAGCTCCTCTATGTCTCTTGTCATGTAGTCCAGGGATGAACATCTGAGGGTTTTCACACCAGCATGGACAATGATGGAACCATATTTGTACTTGCTTTGGAGTGACCTGAGTGCATGTGTTATGTGGCAGATCCTGGCACCCGACACACAGCTCAAGATGACCTTTTCCTCGTTCAGCCTGGTGAGTGGGACGTCAGTGTGTCTGACAATAAGAGTCACCTATTACAAGTGTATTAGGTGTGTTGTTTAGCCCTAAGGGCAGTGACTGTGTGGCACACTGACTTTGTGAACTATGTGATATGTGGGTATTGCTGTGGGGTAGCAGTTGTTTGGGTGTCTGCTTTGGAGGTCTCTGCTGCTTAGGCAGAGTTTATTTAGAGCCTCCGAGTATGTTTTTGTGTGTTAATGTATTTGGTTTGCTGTCGCTATAGGTCTATGTGAGACTGGATTTGTGGTGTGTGTGGTTACCTTCACCACCTGATAGACCGTGCCAGTCACGGGTCGAGAGAGATCAGCCTCCTGTTTGTCTATATAGTTGCATCTCTCACATATATCTGAGTTTGTTAGGAGGAGGAGAGGGTTGTCTGTGTACATAAGGCAGTTGTAACATTGTGTCAAAATTCCAATATGCACCAGCTGGACTGGAGAGTACACACGAAACCGACCTTTGGACATGGCAGGATATTATGATGACATACTCTGTTGACTGATCACAAAGGATCAGTAGGGTGTTAAGTGTGTAAAAGAGTATAACAAGGGTTTACTGGTCAGGTTTGTCGGTGTTTTGGAAAGGTTATCTGTGAAGGAGTCCAGACAGAACCATGAAACCTCCTTCAGCTATGTCATAAATAGCAATATACACTCATATATGTCCTGAGTCAGGGCCAACTGTACCTGACTGACAATGCCGACATCCAGTCAGACAGGCCCATACATACATACCCACCTCCCACTGACAAAAGGCCCTATCATCATACCAGGAGATATCATATGTAGAATGGGTAAACAGCTCCTCCCAAAGCCGAAAACATGGCATCACTTGGATAACATTGTTTCTCCAATATGTGTCATAAGTGAACAACAGAACAAACAGACCCTGCACCTGAACAGTCTGTTGAGCCTCACCCTCTCTACAGGATCTGAAACTGTTCAATGTGTTACAGCAACATAAGGCACACCCCACAGGTATTGGTGCACAACAGACCATGGGAACTATAGTCCTATAAGCCTGTGAAGTCTGAACTGCAAGGCCATGGAGTCCATCATGATTGCTGTCATAAACAGAGCTATTGGAAGCTGACAAACACACAACCCAACCAACTGTGGTATGTTCATGGGCAGATCATGTTTCCCAAACCTGCTAGACTGTTTTCAAGGCAGCCACCCAGGACATACATCACTGAAAGGAGCTACACACGTCCCACATAGACTTTGAATAGCCCTTTATCAATATCCCAGACACATGTCGTATCCACAAAATCAACAATCTGTTCATAAATATGTTATTGTCATATGAAGGAATGGCAATTTGTCCACAGATAGATCACAAAAGCTAAGAATTGTGGAGTCCTGTTCAAGCTGTTAACACCTGCTGACCCACATGGTTCATTCCTGGGATTGCATAAAACAAAGTGCACATACATTACCATGTCCAGTCTGATGATGTCAGCATCCTACAAATATAGCAGGAGAAAAGAAGCCACCTAGCAAAGCATATAATGTGTCGTGTTAATGCATGTCTCTTGTATCATAACATAGTTAGGTAGGGGTTTAAACCCTGCAATTGCTGAGTGGGTGCATGTATGTATGTGTGTGTGTGATTTCCTTTGAGAGGAGTGGCCTTTTTGGAGACTGGGAAAACACATTAAAAGAGGTAAATTCCTCTTTGGCAGGTCTGATGATGTCAGTATCCCACAAATACAGCAGTGGAAATGAAAGCACCCAGTAAAGCATATAGTGCGTCATATTAATACGTATCTCTCTAGTATCATAACGTAGTTAGGTAGGAGTTTGAATCCTGCAATTGCTGAGTGTGTGTGTGGGTATATGGGTGCGTATGATTTCCTTTAAGAGGAGTGGCCTTTTTGGAGACTGAGAAAACACATTAAAAGAGGTAAATTCCTCTTTGGCAGGTCTGATGATGTCAGTATCCCACAAATACAACAGTGGAAATGCAAGCCCTCAGTAAAGCATATAGCGCATCGTGTTAATATGTATTTCTCCTGTATCATGACATAGTTAGGCAGTGGTTTGAATCCTACAAGTGCTGAGTGTGTATGATTTCCTTTGAGAGGAGTGGCCTTTTTGGAGACTGGGAAAACACATTAAAAGAGGTAAATTCCTCTTTGGCAGGTCTGATTATGTCAGTATCCCATAAATACATCAGTGGAAATGAAAACACCCAGTAAAACCTATAGAGCATCATGTTAATGCACATCTCTTTAGTATCATAGCATAGTTAGGTAGGAGTTTGAATCCTGCAATTGCCGAGTGTGTGTGTGTGACACTGTTAATCAATGTGTTGTGGGTTTTGCTTTTACTACTGTATGACATATCAGTAAAACAACAGTATGTGCATTGCACACTTCAGGTATCTGTGTGGCAAATACACATGTGTACATGTGACCACAATTGATAACTGTGTTGCCAAGACATATATGTACATGTGACTTCAGTCACTTCATAGGTGTGAAGCCTGCTTTCAACACGAATACATCTGTTACCATTGACAGTTGGTGCTGCTGCTTCTCAGACCATAGGTCACATATCTATGTATGTGACAAGTCCAGCCACTGTAGTGATCTGTGCCCTAGGTCATCCGTGTCACACACACACATGACAGTTTCTATAGAATAGTGTGAGTGAATGTTCATGCCTGGGGCATATTTCAGACATGTTTAAACACAACACAGTCTGTCAATAATGGCCATTCATTATAGGTGTACAACAACTCCGTGGATATGCATATAGACCCCTTATTGCTTATGTGATACACTGAGGGACATCAGCATACCTTTGGGAATGTGAATACCAAATGACAGTTGACATCACATGTGGCTGTATGTACACATCGGTACCCCTGCTACATGTTGTGGGCTACTACTAATGTGGTACTGTCAGGATACTATGTATAGTAAATGTGGATGACTATGCTATAGTCGGCTCATAGCTTCACAGCATGGGTTTGTCAACAGGTATCTGTCTGTATGATACCCTTGTGGAGGATAAGTGTCTAATCCAGAGAATGCATTGTAGGCCACTGTATGCATTACCAGATGTGGACGGACATATCCCTAGTGTGTCTGTTTGTACCTAGGACAGCCACATGCCAAATAGGAGTGCTCACTGGAATGTGTGGCGGTCATTACCACTGGTAACTGGTATAGTACAGTACCAGAAGGATTCAAATGCTACTGTGTATCATACAGCTGTGTGTCAGTTGTCAAGACATTATCTAACGATTGGTTAAAATCAGGCTGTTGAGGTTATGTACACTACCATAATGCAAACCAATGACCGATATTAACTGTATCACCCATAGCATAGTGTCATACCATGTCATACACACATGTACCCAAGTTGTGACATATGTGTAGTAAAATGCATACTGGACACCAATAGGAAATATGAAGTGTTAACACTGTGTAATATAGTGCATGTCACCTTTCCCATGTGTCCACCATGCACGTACATGCAGATAGTGCACCTCCACCATGTTCACAAATGTACACCTGCAAATCTGTACTGCACACATCACACACGTAACGTCCACTCACTAACACATGCTGCCAGTACCACACACATCAGCCAAGTGGCACATGGGCGGACAATCCATGTTTGGAATTAACACTGGTGTAAACAATACTAAATTGATAATCATAGCTTTGATGCATCATGCCTGCTCAGATATACCTACAAGGATATCATTACACTCTACTGTTGACAACATGCTAACATTGTTACACTGCTATTAGGTCACCCTGTGCATCAGCACCATGTTAGCCTGTTCCTGTATCAATGTCACAGATGCCAGGAGGTGGCACAGTTTCATCATATGCACAGGGTGTGTTATTGGTTTGCCAGAGCCCGACAATGACCCATTCAATCGACATGTGTGTGTGTGTGTGTGTGTGTGTGTGTGTGTGTGTGTGTGTGTGTGTGTGTGTGTGTGTGTGTGTGTGTGAGGGACAATAGTACAGTATGGGTCAGTGTTGATGTAATGTGTGTGTGTATGTGTTAGCCCTAGGTGTTGATTTTATGTGTGTGTGTCTGCATGCACACAGTTTCCCCTTGTGGCTGCCAAATATGGGCAGTTGTGGGACAGCCACAGACTGTATCTGCCAGGCTGTACAGATCACTGTCTCCGGCCACGGACACAGTACCTGTGCCTGGCAGGGGTGACACAGACAGTATCAGGTACTAAGCCAGACTGGGCACTATCGTCAGAGGCAGAGGGATGTTGACTGGACCCATGTCCCTACTGGGACTGGCCAGAGCCACGTGCACGTGGTCATCTCAGACGGTCTACCGACAGCCCAGCCACAACATTGCTGGGGCTGGTACTGCCACTACGGGAGTGGCTGGGACTTGTGTGTCATCCGCGATGACTGCCAGCTGATGATGTTGCTGGAATACGTCCATGTCAACGTCTCAGCTATCCTGCACTGTCCTGGCACATGGACATTACATTGCGGAGGACATCTAGTGTCTCCCCCCAACATCTATCAATGACATCGGTGTAATTATGGATGGCACCGGCAAGGTCACGGATACTGTCATTGATAGCGGTGTTATGAGCCCTCTGTGCCCTTAGTCCCTGCCTGGTGTACCGTTCCATATATGCCTGTGCTTGCATTACAGCCCGGAACATACCTGAGGTTGTGAGACCTGTGTGGGCACATCTGCCATGGGCATTACAACCAGCGGTGCTCCCACGAGAACCCCTGGACATATGCCTATGTGGTACCATTCCAGGTGTCTGGGCATGGCTGCTGTGTGGGGTTGCATGTGCCATAGATACCACATGGTCCTGTTCAATGCCTACCGTATGCTGTTCCTCAGCTAAGGCCATTGGTGGCGGGGGATGTATTGGCAGTATGTATGTGCGCATAGATGGGGTGGAAAGCTGTGTACTGTCAATTGGCGGACCAATGACAGACACATGTATCATCATGTTCACTATTTGTGGCAGTGACTTCAGGTTCCCTGCTGCACTCATTCAACCATACCTCAGCACCAGTGAGATGGAGACAGGAAGCACACTTTACCATCTGTACAGGATGTTAGCACACATGCACACATGCACACATGCACACATGAACACATGCACACATGCACACATGCACACATGAACACATGCGCACATGAACACATGAACACATGCACACATGCACGCATGCACACATGAACACATGAACACATGCACACATGCACGCATGAACACATGAACACATGCACACAAATACACTACTCAGTCAAGTTGACACACACACACACACACACACACACACACACACACACACACACACACCAACAGCAATATGGAACATACTCATTAGTGGTTGATGGTGGAGTACAGTATCACAAGCCAAAGAGTCCCATCACACGTGTCATTATGCAGGATGTGTGTTGCTCAACAGCATGCAGTGCGAGTGTAGAGAGTCCTTGTTGATAACAGTATACATGTTGTTGATGCATGTGTGTTGTTCAATGATTGGCCTCACCCTGGAACACATGTGCATGGACACAACATTGCAGTGCAAGTCTGAAATGCTTTCCAATGTCCTGTGCACCATCACTCATAGGTATACATACAATGGCCAGATGCACACAACTGTCAGGTGTATAACAATGAATGCTATGTGTAGTACTGTAGTTACTGTAACTGGATGTAATGTAGTACCTTGAGCCATCATCAGGCAGCATCATGTGGTCACTCAAGGCCACTAATGTATGTCACACTGGCAACTATCTTGCTGTACCTGACCTGCACCACTTTGGCTACATTTACCATTTCACAGCCAGTTGTTACATGGGCATGTCAGGTGTTCAATAAGGAGCATTGCCTAGCATGACTGTGTTGTGTGTTGACGTGTGTCACACCACCCCATGATAGGCCTCTACCCCTCAGGTATAGTATGTGTGCTGTGTTGATGACATTTGGGATACTGGAGTATGACCTTACAGCAGGTGTCTACATATGCCATGTATATCATATTAACACATACTGCATATGACAAAGTGGTGTATGTTGTGTGCATGCGTATTGACTCTGCCTATACAATGTCCACTACAGTGTACCCCAATTGGTTGGGATGCTCTGTGTATTGCATGTGTTTGAGGCAGCTACTCATGTTACTGGGATGTGCATAGTCCCACAGAGAACATGCAGAGCATGCACTATGTGTAGGTGTTTAACATGTGTATATGGCCTACAACTCTCCTATGACATGCACATGTTATATGCTATATTAAATGTAGAACACTCACCAGCATGGGTCTGCTGTCTTGCTATCACACCAGAGGGACCTGCAAGGATAAGAGACAGTTTGTCAGTGTCAACAACTATGGCATTGCTGCTGTGAGTTTGCAATTTTACAGTAGTACATGAGGTGACAGTCACAGGCATACAGATAATGTCCCAAATTATCAGTACTGCATGACACCAGGCTCCACATCTTCTGCATACACAGTACACATCTAATAAATGCATGTTCTAACAATTGAGCTAACAGTGGTCTACAGATATGCCATGTTACCTGCACACTCTGTATCAACGTGCTGGGTGACTCCGGCCTCCATGATGACACAGGTCTGTTGTACTGGTTGACCAGGATCCACCATGCTGAGGAGCAGCTCTTCCACTCTGGTGAGGGGGGATGTGTTGCGGCACCACCACCTGTGGCAAGCTGTTGTCTGTAGACATCAGAGGCATGCTGCCAGACATGTCTGAGTAAATCACTGCAGTGATGGTGTACCTGCTCATATGTCCGGTTATGCATGCCTACATCATTCACCCGATGGACAAAATCCTTCCACAATGCAGTGCGCCCATGCTGGCCCTGGCTGGTTCTGGAGAACAGCAGGTTGTGATGGTGTATGAGGGTGTCTACAATTACTTCCTCCTCCTCAGGGGAATACACAGGTTTCCTGTTGTGAGACATGTCCCTGGAAGACAATAAAACAGTAATTGTGAGCAAGTCATGTGGCACACTTAATATTCTAAAGTGAAGACATCAATGAAATGCCATATATAGCAACCTATTGGCTGTCAGTAGATACACACTTTTAATACCACATATGACTGCTCAGCCCACAGCTGCCTGACAGTGCCTGGCACATACTATATACCAAACCACGTTTTGCACAGCAACAAAGTGAAACCAGTATGTAAGACTATACAACAGTACATGGCACACTGTATGTGACACAATGCACCACCTAGCCACAGGAGGTGTATATGAAGCTAATGCATACAGACATTTGTCATCCATTGAAATGAATGTACAGTACAGTTACAGTACTACCAGTACACCACGCTACTTGTTGATAGCAAACCCCTCAGTAACATATGTGCACATTCATCACTATAGGTGGCATACTGCTGTACTACACTATACATGTTGCTAGATATGCACTTATATCCTGTGACACACATACCACTGAAGCCATGTTACAGGCATACCCACACACACATCAGACATACCTACAAGACACAAATGTATGGCAACCCAGATTAGTTTTACCTGTGTACCATACAGTACTGTGTGTCAGCACCTACAAAACCTCATGTATTAGGTATGTAATATGTGAGGACTACAGGTAACAAACAAAACAGTGTTACCAAGCAATGTGGATATAAACCATACAGTGCTGTTTAGGCCTACAGCTTCAGGTAGTACTACAGTTCATACGTGATTTGTATTCACTAGTGTTAACAATCAATAAGCATACATGTACTGCTTTAGCCTACAATGGCACACTCCAGTCAACACCATGGGACTACATCACACCGTATGCCATACTGCTTTTCCTGCCTAGCAATAGCATATGTATCTTTTGCTGGGATTAGAGCTACAACACTACATACCATGATATACACAGTTTCCCACTAGGCTATCACACATATACACATCTTTGACACATTTGCCTACATATTCTCCATCACACCCAGTCAACCTCACATAGCATGTGATGCAACAGGTACATGCGTGTGTGTATCGGGTCCTAGGTAGCTAATAGGCTATCATCCGTAGGGCCTATGGAAGCCTAGCCATATGGTACCCTGCCCTTCAACACCCATGTAATGTAGGTTCATGTGCCCCTGTCATGCACAGCCACTTAGGTGATTACCAGGTTGTGTTTCCTATCTCACATCCAATCATCATGATTATTCATGGCAACTGCTAATGAGGACCTTCATTTGCTATTGATAGGTAGTTAGTTCAAGAGTATGGTATGTGTCTGAGATGATAATGTACCACTCAAGCATGTTCTGCTTTTTGACGTTACAAGGTTTAGATCAGTACAGTGTGTAGCTTGTATGGAGTTTCATCTGTTTACCTGGAACCTGTCCAACACCTGTGTGTTTAGCCTAGCTTTGTATGTTAGGCAGAGGTAGCCTCTGGGTAGGCGGTATGCGACACAGTGTAGCTGTGGTTTTGTAAGACAGTCTGCATAGGGCATCTGTTTGAGTCCGGTAATACTCTTTGTGAGGTATGTGTCTGGCATCTACAGTTGCTGTGGATGTCTTCTGAGGTACATACCAACAGGGCCATTGTACTCTATGATGGGTGTTATGACTGATGAGTAGAGTGAAACACTGATCTCTGTTTCCATGGATGACACACCTTTTCTGATGACATGTGGTCCGCACTCAGTTGACACGACTAGTGTGGCACTGTGATTATCATAAGGGAAAGTACTGTCCACCTGTGTCCCATAGTCTCTTATAACACTTTCGGTGCTGAGTAGACTACCACCTATGTGGTAGTTCATGGGTACAGGGATTTTAACAACAGGGATGGCAATACGTGTACAACATTGAGCTTGAGCGTACATATGAACATCCAGTGGTGTTCATATACATATCGGCACATATACAGTCCAACTTTCATGGTGGGAATATCAGTTATTCAAAGGTTGAGAGGGATACAGTTATGTAATGATATTTCACAGTCTTGTGCAGAATGCATGGAAGGTATTCTCAGCCCATGTATCCTTAGCAGGACCCCCTATCTGGAAGACTAAAAACCTAACAAATCATACCCACGGCGTTTAAACACCACATGTCATATGCCAGCACTGTATGCTGTCTTGTTTGACACGCACTACAACCTACATAGAAATATGCACATAACAACCTGCACCAACATATAAATGTCCAACCTTCACAAACAGTTGCAGTATGTCCCTTGCTCTATGCACATGTTCAGATGCTAATATATCAGACACATATATATCTTGCCATATGTGTGTGCCATACACACACAGGGTCCACACTGTTGTAAGTCCATACACCTCATGGATGACCTGTTGGGCCTTGCTACAACATGGACAGTTGTCACATGTGTGCATACAGTAATAGTACAAGAGTATATATAGCTGCAAATGATACATTACTATACTAGTCTGGTACAGCAGTTGCCAATGCTAAGCTACACATTATGTGACCATCATGCATGTCTTACTCTGTGACATCCAAGTTTATATAGGTGTTTGCACTACTCCCCCAAACTGCCATTAAATGCAGTACTGTACAGACCATAGATAACATGTTCAGATGTTTGACATATAATGCTGAGCTACATATGTCACAGCTATGTCCCACTGCACACAGCTACACACCAATTTCTCCATGGCAGTAGTTATGCATGGCATCAGTGCATTACATACCTACTGCTGCCACATATGCATGTTTCAGAGTATGTACAGTACTATTCATAAACATCTACAACTTGCCAGTAACTACAAACTGTTACATACCTGTTTGTCCCTTTCAGGTCCATCTGTGTATGCTTTGACAGTTTATTTATTTATTTTTTTATTAAGTAAAGATTCTTACTTAAGTTTAGTTTTTGGTTATTAATTAATTTTTTTTCTTAATTAATAACTTTAGTTTTTAATTAGGTATATATATTTGTTACTTAATTATATATTGATTTCTTATGTGCTACAGTTTGTCAATACTCTGCAGTAGTTGTACAGTTGCTTACAAGTGCAATGTAATGATTGCATGTGGGGATAACAAGTACAATCTGCTTTTATAGGTATCTGTGCATGTGCATGTGATGCCATCTGCACCAATTGTTGCCCAGCATTTGGTAAATGCATACAGCCTGCTGTGTGGTAATTGCAGTACTCACTGTCATAGCAACCCAATGCTATAAATTGCCAAGGTATGTAGGTGTAGCCCTTTCAGATTTCCAGGGTGGGGGCCATCCTTGTTTGCTGTGGACACTGTTGTGTAAGTCAGAAGGTTGATATACGTCTTATAAATGAAGCTAGAGGTGTAGACAATGATGTACATGTTGTACTCAGACCTGACTGTTGCCACTTCCACTACAGAGCTATCAGTGTAGAGTTTTACTCACCCCTACAAATGCTTACACAACATTTATGTGACTGTGTAGTTTCTTTTCTACTCATATAATTAACTGCCATACAAATGTAGTTATTGAGAAGTATTCTTTTGGCACATGAACTGTTTGTGAACTGTTATACTGTGAATATTAATGTACTAACTTCTGCAGGGTTTGTGTTTTTTATTGTTGACATTAGCACAGGGTTTGCAGGACAACTGGACAATTCCAGTACTGAGTATGCCTACCTACACCCTTGGTAGACCCTAAACACACAAATATCTTTTAATTGTGGGGGGGAGATGCTTACATACAGAGAGCATTATGTATTAATGTGTGAATGTTATCTTACTGGACTTAAAGGATTGGTGTGTACCTGTCAGTTTATCAAGGCAGGTGGTCTGTCTGCATAGTTCCCAACTGTGAACCTATCCAGATGGTTGCCAGAAGTTACACTGTTATTGTTTGTCTGTGCAACTCACAGGTGTTTTCAGGACTGGTACAATGGCATTGTTACAGTCCGTTGCTACCAGTACATGGCTACATCCTTTGGTATTTCTGTGTTGTACTTCTACATAAGGGTATGCTTGTGGAGGTCCTACCAAAGCTATTTGCAGAGTGTGTAACAGGAGAATAGCTTATATGTCTGTGTGTTTGTGCCTCTGCCAGGCCTATGGAACACTCAGATACATCTTTGCATGGAGTCAGGGATAGGTAGTTAAAAGTGAGGTACACCTTACACATACTAGGGACAGTAGCTGTAGACTTCAGTGAAGCAGTGCATATGGATTAGTACTCCTTTCATGAAGTACAAGCAGTGTCTACTGTTATTATTGTCAGTATTCATTGTGTAATACCCCACATTTCTAACTGATGTCAGTACTTTTTAGAGGGATTCGGAGAGACAGCTAAAATATGTTTCACAATCAGGGACATCCCTGGAAAGTTGTCACAGTTAGGAGGTATGGCCTCTGCCCTACTCAGACATGCCAGTGTTTGTCCTGCTATGATACTGTGTGGGGGTTGTAAAGTGCCTCTGTAACATTATTTGCTGCTTGAATGGCTGCTTCTCACATCACATTCATGTAATGCGATTCCACAACAATTGCTGGTAAATATACACAGAACAAGCTTTGTGTTATGGCCTTCCTATCTTTCCTTTACATTCACTCATTGTAATGCATGATATATTTTTTTCGGCACCAAGTAATTGTATCTCTGTTGTGGCTTAGTGGTATTTTATGCAGTCTAGTGTGTCCAAGGTCTGGGGTTCGAGACTAACAGAGGTCTTTTATTTTGCTGCTGAGAAGAACAAGGACCCTGACATAGAGTGACTAAGGCACTTTTAAGCAGTTGTAAGCGGGTTTGCACGGGTTTGCATGATGCTTAGCAATGCTTAGCTAAGCGCACACATGTGCACACTCGCTCAAACCCGCTAACTACTGCTTAAAAGTACTTACTCCCGCTAACCCCCGCGCTAATTTCTTTGAAAGAAAAGAAAATGGGGAGATAGGAAAGTGGTGAAAAAGGGGGCACAAAGAGGGAAAGACAGTAGGAAAACAAGCTCGGGATGTGCAGGACGGGTGTAGGGAAGGTCCATAGCTGCCGATTTCTTTACCAGCAACAGCTGTGCATATGCAATAAATTGAGAGTGAAATTTGAATCCTTCCACCCCTGGGAGAGGGGTGAGGACAACAAAGTATGTTGTACTGCCAATTATAATTATCAGTTTACATGTCCAGTGGACATGTGTGCAAAATGGGCAGCTATGTATGGGGCGTAATTTTTTTGTGGGTACAGATTGCCCTTTTTTTTTTCCCAGGTGAGAGTGGAAAGTGAGGCAGAGGAAGTAGGTATATTTGAGGATGTAGGTTGGGGAGGTAAACAGACAAGACAAACAAGATGCAAACAGGGGCAGAGTATGACACATGGGGTGGGTGAATACAATTGACGGGGACGGATGTTTGGAAATCGCAAGCCCATGAGCCCACAGATGGTAACAGTGGGACTGAGATCCCCACCCATGGGCAGTCACCACTGAACCTTCACAGACCCGAGGGTTGCTGTGCTGGGGGCTGCGTAGGAGGGGCAGGCTCACCCATGAGTCGCGTCACTCTCGTCTCGAGCTGGCGTAGGGGATCAGCGACTAAACTCTGGATCTCCCTACGCACCACAACCCAGACCCTTTGGAGGGTGACAGGAGGCCCTTCTCCACCCACGCTTGCAGGGGGCAAGCCCCATCCCCTGCAGCGCTTCCACCCGAAGGTGGCACAGGACCATTGGAGGAGGGTAGCCTGGGCTGGGCACTAGACCTGCTGGTGCCAGCTGCAATCGCCAGCTGAGGAGGGACAGGTGGGTCCGCTGGGACCGGCCTTCCCATACGTTCTGTGATTAGGTGTGTTTAATTACAACATAGACAACAGCATTCCAAATTAGTTGTAACAGCATGCAGTAATATTCCCATTAACCCAACACACCAGGGTTACAACAGTTGAACAGCAAGCATAACACATGCAGATATTGAACGACAGTGGACATTACAACAGCATGCAGGGATGATTGTTGGCAACAGGCCACCAATATTGTGGTGTTTTAACAGGGGACATGCATCAAAGTAAATGCAGATTTTTATAGAATAATAGGACATATGTCCCAACAAATGTTTTGAGATTAGACATACCCATTGTCATGTGGAATTGCATTGTTTATGCACATGGAGTAGGGTGTAACAAGAAACCTCCATTAGCATCTTATTAGTACTTTAACTCTACACTACATTCCTATTGACTGCAGGTGTATATCCCCTACATGTATTATTACACTAGGCAACATGCATTAGATTGTGTAATGGGTTTGGCTAGTTCATTATATACCTGACCTATATCTGACATAGTAACTGTCCAAGATGCAGCTGTTACTGCTACATAGTTGTATTTTATTTTTATATTTATGTATCTACACATATGGATGTGTTCACGTGACATTTTCACTTAATTTTCTACAGAACCCTACATTTCATGTAGCACACTCACATTTCTGGGGAACACCTTGACAAGCTACTCGTGTGCCAGATTTATCAATGCATGACAGCCATTTCACAACTGTTGAGGACTGTTATATGCTTCACAGCTACTGGCACTTCCTTCATCCACTTTATATGAGACTGCACAACTGTGGGTTGACAGTACTTAATACAACAGTACTATTTATTTAATGCAAGGGTACAACAACATTTCTAAGTAAGTGACACAGACACACTCCAAGTATTATACCTTTCTTATTCACATTAAACACTCTTTTCTACAGGCTCTCTCCTTTATTTGATATTACAGTGCATACAGAAGACCTATTCAGGACATATTATACCTTTATTGATAGGGTACAAGACTGTTTTTCAGGCTCACTCACTTATTTTCTATGACAGTGCATGCAGAGATAGTATTCCATTCATGTTTTTGCTTTATTCATGGGTTACTACACTCTATTCCTGGCTATCTGACTTATGATATGTAACAGTACATGCAGAGGATTTATTCAAGGAATAAATGTTATATGATTCACAGCTACTGGCACTTCCTTCATCCACTTCATATGGGACTGCACAACTGTGGGTTGACAGCACTTAATACAACAATACTATTTATTTAATGCAAGGGCATAACAATATTTCAAAGTAAGTCACACAGACACACTCCAAGTTTTATACCTTTATTATTTACATTGAACACTCTTTTCTACAGGCTCTCTCCTTTACTTGTTATTACAGTGCAAATGGAAGACATATTCAGGACATATTATACCTTTCTTGATAGGTTACATCACTCTTTTTCAGGCTCGCTCACTTATATTATATGACAGTACATGCAGAGATAGTATTCCAGACTTATTTTACCTTTAATACTGAGTTAGTATACTCTATTTCTGGCTCTCTGACTTATGTTATATAACAGTACATGCAGAGGATTTATTCAGGCCATTTTATAGCTGTATTATTGGGCTACAACACTTTTTTCATGCTCTCTCACATATATTATATAACAATACATGCAGAATAATTACTAACCTGCCTGGTGGCGCAGCCTTAGCAGCCTATCTGCATAGGCTTGCTTATTCATAGCACGGACACCAGCAGCTGTGAAGTAAATGAAGGGATATTGAGACATACCTATCCATTATTTAGACTATATTAGCATGTCTTACATACTGCATTCCATGGCTACCTACTTAGTAGTGGGGCATCTTGCATATGACAGGCCTCCTGGATCCATTGGTTCAGAAGGTCCTGCTTCCATCTCTTTAGGTCTGCATGGTGGTGATGGACCTGCTCACCAGTCTGAGGGATGCCTGTGGCACTGGTGAGTTCATGAGCCAACCAGTTCCAAGTCTCTGCCTTATACTCTGTCCCTTGGAACTGGCCCTGCAGGAGTCGAGACTCATGACGATGGACTAGGAGCCAAACCATGTATTTTGACTCTTCGATGCCCCAGCGCTGCACTCTAAAGCAAGTACCCTCTCCAGCACCAGACATTCTAACTGCAGATGGGAGCTACAATCAGTTATGGCGAGTATTCCCGCCTATGGAGCTTAAATATGCTGCATTTCCCGCACTTTTTTGTGATTGGCCATTTTTGAAAATTCTCGGCTGACTGCAGACCTGCTTAGCAATGGTTAATCTAACATTTATAAGTATATCTATGTTAACAGTGGATGCTTATCCTAAGCTGTCGTGGCTTAGTGGTTCAGTACTTTGGTTATGGTGCACAGTGTCCTGGGTTCAAACCTTGTCATTGCTTTTTTATTTTACTACTGTCCAGATAGGTTAGGGGGTGTGGCTGTGTTTAAGCAACTTTGCTCTACGTTGCTCCACGTTGCCCGATGGTGCGCTGGTTGGCGCGGCGCGCACCTCCACACAAACCGATTGTGCTGGGTAAAGCGCTATTTAGCTACGGGCAACTATATTGTGCTGGGCAAAGCGTTGCTTAACTGCGGGCAATTATATTGTGCTGGGAAAAGCGTTGCTTAACTGTGGACAATTATATGTCAGGTTCCTTTATAAATATAAATTTTGTTCACTGATACATAGGCCATTTCAATGCTTTTTAGTAAAAGTTTAATCATATATGTCAGGAATTATTCCATATACTCATTTTGAGCATAAAATAGGAAGGGGAGTGGTGGGACTCGAACCATGAATGCCTCCTCTCTGTGCGAATGCTGTACCACTACGCTATTACTGTTTGGTGCAAGTTGCATACACATTCCTTATTATGCTCTTCCATGTCGAGATTGCTAACTGCAGCTTAGCAATGGGCACACCCGCGCACACACACGCAAATATGGGCAGCTATATCGGGAATTAGAAAAAAAATTGTTTTACTTTTTATAACTGTGCTGGGGGTTTACAATGTCAGGGTGTGTGGTGTTGGGTACATGGACATTTGAGCGGACTCACTCTTGTGTGTTGTCATTTTGCATTTCACACACTTGCAGGGGTGTAGACCTTTAGACTGCTCGGCAGTCGGACACACCCCCTGCTTGCCTGCACGGTCCATGTTAGACTTGGGGTAGAGTCAGTGTGCCCTCATGAATATTCATGGCACGCTGATGTCATACCGTTCAACTGCAGCCTCTGAGTAAGACTTATTTAGTCTTACACGGAGGATTTATGAATCCAGTGGAATATTTACAACTGCTACGATGAGAAATCTCGTATAGCAGGGAGTTTACTGTTTCTTATGTTATATACAGTTAATACAAAACTGAGGAATTTACCCTGCTTATTTTATTATTACGTATTCAGGGGACAGAAGGTAGTGATTATTACAAGCTAATGTCTGTAATATCTACAAAGGGTATTTTGCTTAAGAATGTGGTCAATGAGAAAACCCCAAAACTTCTGGTAGTAGGAATATTTTTTTACTATTTCTTGTTATCATTTTATGGGAGGGGATGTATTTGAGTGTCATGTTTCTGCATCCCACCCATACTAATTTGGATCTCTCTAACCAATTCTGAGTGATATAAAGTTTCATTAACATGAAAAGAGTGATAGGAATGTGGAATTTCTGCTTAGGTATTCTGTCTGTGATAATGTGAAGGATTGCAAACTCCCATGAAATATTAGTTTTCCCATATCCCGTCTTTTCTAGCCTGACTCTTAATGAACCCCATAGAGTTTGAGCAAATTTGCAATACCAAAGTATGAGATGTAGTAGGACTGCATGCGTCTTCAGGCAGAAAGGACAGAAAGGGGAAGCATTTGACTTAAATTTGTTCAGTCTAATTGGTGTGAAATAACATTATTACTGATCATTAATTGTGTATTTATGTGTATACTGGGCGGCGCAGTGGTGCAGCACAGCAAGAGGTTTTCCGGTTCGATTCTTGGCTGGGGTGCCTTCTGTGTGGAGTTTGCATGTTCTCTCTGCATTCACGTGAGTTTCCTCCAGGTACTCCAGTTTCCTCCTACATTCTAAAGACATGCTTCTGGAGCATTTCTCCCCGGGCCTCCACTGAAAACAGGATCTGTGGAACCTAGTCAGACATTCCCGGTCAACAAATAATAAATAAAATATAGTATATTTCTAAAAGGAGATAATTTAACAGTATTTTCTATAACATGTGAAACTTGTTCCATGGTAATTTTAATGTTTATTCCATTCCAATATTTAGAGATTATGGTACAGGCTTGATATTTTATTATTGTAATTAATTTGTACACAGTAGAAAGCATTTTCTTTTTTATACAATAGATATTTCAGAATTGTTAATGAAGTATTAACATCTGCACATCTTCAGGTATGTTTTTGAAAGTTACAATGAGTTCCATGATTTGTCTAATGATAATAATGTATTTTTTGCTTAAGTTGAAGATTTCCTTTATTTTGTCGGTTCATAGGTTCATAGGTTCATAGGTTAATATTAAGCTAACTGCCCTTGCGAGCGATTTCAAGCCTAGCCAATTATCCCTTGTGTGGTTTTATTTTTAAGTTTGTAGAAGTCCCAAATGATGAAGTTTTTGATTAATGGATATTGGGCTAGATTTAACATCTTAGTCCCTATTGTTAAATTATGGTTTAAATGAATTAGTTGTAATAGCTTTAGAATATGTGAAAGGGTTAGAAATTCAAAAACTTCTTGGAATATGAGAATTTTATGATTAAGTAAGTTTTGTACTTTAAATATTTTTAATCACAGAAGAAAACCAATGGAGTAGCACACTGGCTGAAGCAGAAACATATTTATTGCCAAACAAATAAAACTTAGTCGCCAAATAAATAAAACTTGGTAAGCACTTTCACTACTGCTTTATCAGACCATAGACACAGAGAGAATGAGCCACTGCAATATATACATAGTTCAAATACCCTTAAGCCAATTATGTTAGCAGCCGAAAAGCTTATAAAAATTAAAGAGCTAGAGCATATAATTATATGAAATAGACATAAAACAGCAATAGATAAATATAAAAAATACATATAGAATAATGAGTACATATCAAAAATGAAAAAAAAGATAAAAATTATAAAAATATAAAAATATGAAATGAAGCAAGGTCAACTACTAAGGCTATATCCCATTAGTATAGTTCTAAGTGGAACTTTTTCATTAAGTCTACTATCTTGGCCAGCCCTTAGTTTTATCATCCATTTGACCTCTCTGGTTTCAGTTAAATTCCTGATGTCACCACCTCTAGCAGTGGGAAAAATTCTATATATAACCATGAACCTGAAAGTATGACTAGCTTTAGTGCTAATCACATGCTTAGACAAAGCATTGTTCATGGAAGCACATTGTATGTTGTAAAGGTGCTCCCTGATCCTGTCTCTCAAAGTCCTATTGGTTTTCCCAACATAGAATGCTTTGCAGCACCTGCAGTAGGCTAAGTAAACAACATGTAACGTCATGCAGTTGGCACTTACACTAAACTTGTACCTACACCCATTATCAGGATGGTCAAAAATACCACTGCTGTCTATGAAACTACAAAAATTACATTTGCCACTGGGTATCGTGTTCCCTCTTAACCCATTGTCATCAAATTGTTTGCTGTCCGGATAGCACAGCATCCTCTTCAGATTCTTTTTATTCTTATACAAGAACCTTGGTGTATGTCCTATTAACCTCTTAATATCAGGATCAGTGGTCAGTAAACCCCAGTATCTCCTAATGATATCCATTGTCATCTTAGTATCTGTTGTATACCCAAGGGAGACAGAGGTATTCTTGTATCTAGTAGATGGGACATGTGAAACATTCACGTCCCTGTGTTGTTCTAAAAAATGCAGTTTTACTATACTGGGTCTGAGAGGAGGAATGGTATCCAATACCTTATTGACCTCCTCTTCCTCATAACCTCTGTCCCTCAGTCTATCCCTAAGCTGATTAAGCTCTGAGGTAAAGCCATCATCAGTTCCATTCAGTCTTGAGGCTTGCAGACCCTGTCCCTTACATTCCTGAAGACATGCGGGGGGGGGTGCATACTACATCTATGTAATAGGGAATTCCTGTAGCATAGTTTATGGCAAATCCCTGTGCCTAATGAACCATCCCCCTGTCTGTTCAACATTATTTCTAAGAATGCAATCTATATCATTGAATATACCAAGGAAAATTTAAGGAAACTGGTGGTCGAATTCAAATCGTGATGGAAGTAAATCAATTCATCAACCTCAGCTGTCCAAATAAAAAACAAGTCATCCAGAAATCTACGGTAGAAGGGAACATACCGTCAAAAGGTGGATGCTGGTAAAACATATTCTTCTTCCCAGAGTGTCATAACCATATTTGTGTAGTTATTGGCACTGGAAGTGTCCATAGCTATGCCATCCTTTTGTTGATAATATCTTCCATCAAAAACAAATGCATTATTCTCAAGGACTAGCTTCATGTTTATATATAGTAACTCAAGTAAACTTTGGTCATAGTCAGTGTGCTTACTCAAATACCTCTCAACTTAGGCCAGCCCAACATCATTAGGGATCATTGTGAAGAGGGACTGCACATCCATGGTTACCAAAAAGTATCTCATATCTTGTGGTTGTGTTTTAATAAAATCAAATAAATTCCCAAGGAATTGTTTAGAATCCTTGAGCACTATCTCATTTTTATACAGTATGGGCCACAAATATTTCTCCACAAATATGGAGAAAGGCTCACTGACCCATCCTCTACCAGCCACTATGGGCCTCATTGGTGGTCTAAGTCTACCCTTATGAACCTTGAGTTGACCTTGTATAGCAGGGATCAAGAGGTCATTGACCAGAAAATAATTAAACAACTCATGGTTAATTCTTTTATCATTCAAACATTCCAATAGAGTATTATCAATAACCTACTTGAAGCGACTTAGATCATTCCTAGTGACAATAGTATGTTCACTATCATTCAATATCTCCTTCATAGAGCGATAATACTCATGTCTATCCATCACAAAATGGAGTCACCCTTATTAGCTGGTCTAATAGCTATGCTGTTATTATCACATAAAGATCTCCTGTCTAAGAGATACCTTACTCTCTGTAATGTTTGTAAGAAATGTCTCACTCAAGTTGCCATTTGGCAGCAATGAAGATAATGTTACAAATGCTAATGTATTTAAGAAACCTAGTTTATATATGCCGGTCTCACATCCCCTCCCGGAAGCTTTTGCTAAGCTGAGAATGATTTGCATGAAGCTTTTAGTAGCACTAGGGGTGGCTATAACAATTATCTGACCCCTATGGAAAAACTGGCTCTGAGATCTTTATGTGATGATAACAGCATAGCTATTAGACCAGCTGATAAGGGTGGCTCCATTGTTGTGATGGATACACATGAGTATTATCACTTTATGAAGGAGATATTGAATGATAGTGATATGTTAATGTCATCTGCATAGGGTGTTCAGGTTAGGTTATTATGCAGAATCTCTGGAATATGGTGGAATGTTCTTTGTTTTATATATAGAAATAAGGGTTCACGATAGAGGTTAAAGTGATAGGGTGATATTGGGCAGCCTTGTCTAGTACCATTAATTATTTCTAGTGGGTTAGGCTGTCTTGTTCAAGAAAAGTGTCATAGTGGAGGACTTGTAAAGCCTTTTAATTAGTTCAATGGATTCTTCAGGGATATTGTAATATGACAATGTTAAGTACAGAAAATCTAAGTTTACTCTATCAAATGCTTTATTTGCATCCAAGGTGAGGACATATCTGGGGTGCTTATCTTTCCTTAATAGTTGCATAGCTGCATCTAGAGTGAGAGTATTGTCTCATGTTTGCCTGCCCATCATGAAGCCAGATTGTTCAGATGATATAATGCTGGATAATATTGTTTTGAGTCTATTGGCCAAAATTGTAGTCAGAATTTTTTATATCTATATTTATAAGAGCAATTGGCCTGTAGTTCATAGGGTGCTTATTATCAGAATTGGCTTTTGGAATGAAGATAGTTTTAGAGTTATCAAGGTAGATGTCAGTAAAGTCCCTTTTAGTAATAAAATTATCTACTTTCAGGAGAATATGTGAGAGTTTGGATGCAAAGGTTTTGTAAAAATTAGAGGTGAAGCCATCACACCCAAGAGATTTATTTAACTTTAGCTTCTTAATTACATTTGTAATTTCTTCAGTTGAGAGGGGTGCTTTTAGCAGATTAGCTTGATGATTTTCAATTGCTGGAAATTGTATATTGTTAAGAAGACTTTTACAGTCTTCTACTGAGGTTTGTTTCTGGGGTCCATATAGTTTTGTATACATCTCTACAAAGATATCCATTGTTTCCTGATTTATATTTGCTGTTTTGCTGGTATATGTTATTTCAGTTATATTAGGAGCTGATTGTTGTGCATTTATTAGTTTTGCTAATAATTTGGATGTTTTTTGTGTCAGGTCTGTGTATCTAGTGAGAAGTTTCATTTCTGTAAAAGAATAGTTTTGACTATGCACCATATATAAATCTTTTCATAATTTCAGTAGATTATTTTCCAGTTCTAGGTTAAAATTATGGTGGAGTTTTTGCTCAATTTCTTTAATTTCAGAAATTAGTTTAATCTCTTTATCCTTGATTATTTTTTTGTAATAGGATGCTTTGTGAATTAAAATGCCTCTTATCCTCGCTTTCATTGCAGCCCATCTTATATCAAAGGGTATATTGATGTCTAGAAAGTTATTCTCTAAGTCATCAAAAGAGCTATCTATTTCTTGTCTGATGTCTTGTTTTAACAAAAGGTCAGAATTTAGGGACCATACAAAACATTTAAAGTTATCTTGGTTAATTTTTGACCAGTTTATTATGAGGGTTATTCTAGAATGATCCGAGAGAAATCTAGGTTCAGCACTATAATTAAGCTCTAATTTTAGAAAGGAATCTGAGATTAGAAAGAAGTCTATTCTAGACCATAATTTGTAGCAAGGTGAGTAATATGTGCAATTTACCTTAGGATTAGTGTCATTTTTGAGTTTGTAGGGATCTATTAGTGAAAATTCTGTAATGAGGTCCTCTAATGCTAAAACAGGTTGAAGGTCTCAAGGGATTTTATTATTTGTTCTGTCTATTGTAGGGTCTTGCACCGAATTCCAGTCTCCTCCCCATATATATTCATGTTCTGGGAATCTTTTTAAGAGGTTATATATCTCAATAATAAAATCTTGTTGTATATAGTACAGGGGCCATACAGGTTCAGAAATAAAAAAAGGTCTAGTGAGAGGGGTTTTTAGACAGGTAAAGTAGTACCATCCACCCTTTTTGTCCTGAACAAAGTCTAAAATATGCTCTTTAAAAGAGGCTTTGATAATAATAGCCACACCTTTTGACTTAGGACAACTGCCAAAAGCTATTATTGAATTTATCCATTTCTTCTTCCTGTCACTATCCCAGTCATCATTCATTAAATGCATTTCTTGGACAAAAATGACACTAGCATCAGACTTAAAGATTAAGTGCATAACTAGCTTTTTTTTCTTAGTTTCTCAAAGGCCTCTAATGTTCCAAAATCAATAGACCTCATTATTTGCTCACAAGAAACTTAGGTAACATAATACTCTATTTGTATTTTAACTTTCTTTAAAAAGTATGTAAGTAATATCCATATCTGTCATCATAGCATCATCAATCTCCCAAACCATCCCCAAGCCTAACCCTAAAAACAACTGACCTAAGGGGAAAATAACACTGAAAACTTGTTGTAGTTCTTTAACAGTAGAAATTGCCTTCATACATATTATAACCATACCAAGAAGATCAGGTTTCAAGTGTGAATAATAAATCAATATTGTACACAAAGTTCAAATCACAAGATGTGATGGTAACTATCAGCACAAACCTCTACATCATCGCTCCAATCATAACTGTTAATAACCTGGCATAGTAAAACATAGTTCAACATCAAAATCAACTCCCAAGAAACATGAGAATTAAACATGAAAAAAAAGCTTAATGCAGATATCTTAGGAAGATGAGTGCCACACACAAGTTATACTTAAAGAAGTGTTCATCAAGTTATCAAGACCCTTAAGGACTATGGGAATAGCACTAAAATTGTGTATAACCATACTGGAACCAACATTATTTTCCATATCTTAATGTATCGATGTCTAACAGCCTGAAAGTATTAGGTAATCTATTATTGATTACTCTATTTGGCTGAGTAATGCTTAAGATTATGTTAGTATGCAGGTGTTCAAAAAAATGAATACAATATGTGTTCAATGCTCTTATCTCTAAAACATTGGCTGTACAGTCATAGGAGGTATAGACTATGAATGTTAACACTGTGCCTGACTCCATTTAAATCTTATGGCAGAGCATTTCAGTTATTTGTATAAATAGTTGATAGAATTTCCGATAGTGACAGGCAAGTCAGGAGGCTCTAAATAAAAATCTGCCTAAGCAGCAGAGACCTCCAAAGCAGACACCCAAGCAACCGCTACCCCAAAACAAAACACATGCAACACATAGCTCACAAAGCCAGTGTGCCGAACAGTCACAGCCCTTAAGGCTAAACAACACACCTGATACACTTGTAATAGGTGACTCTATTGTCAGGCACACTGGCCACCAGGCTGAACAAGGAGAAGGTCACGGTGAGCTGCCTGTCGGGTGCTAGGATCCGCCACATAACACAAGCACTCAGGTCACTCCAAGGCAAGTACAAATATGACTCAGTCATTGTCCATGCTGGTGTGAATGACCTGAGCCCTGGACTACATGAAAAGAGACATAGAGGAGCCCTCTGAGCATGTAGCCCAGGCCGGTATGACCCTGAACTTGAGTAGCATCTTACCCTCACCAAGAATGATGCCACAATATGAAGACAAGATGATCAATTTCAACAATTGGCTTAAGTATTGGTGTCATTCAAAGGGGATCCAATGCCTGTCAGCCTGGGATGACATGCTTGACAAGCCATGATGTTTCACTAGGGACGGCTTGCACCTGTCACCCCTGGGCTTTCGGATATTGGCAAAGGCTCTTGCTACCCCCATAGTGCCTTTTTTAGGCAAGGCTCAAAAGACAAACCCACCTCCATAGGTATCACAAGGGATAAGAAACTAAGAGTAATGCTACTCAATGCCAGAAGTCTAAACCTCAAGATGCACACACTCAAAACTCTCCTTAGCATGGAGAACATCGATACCTGTGCAGTAACAGAAACCTGGTTCAAGGCTCCTGAGAGCACCCCAGCACTACCAGGTTATACCTCATACCATGCAAAACTTGCAACCACAAAAGGAGGGGGAGTATCAATATTTGTCAAAGATACCCACACCTCCAGGTTGGTGGCACAGCACGAAGCATCAGAGACTATCCATGTGCAAATAACAGTGGATAAAACTGCCTTCCAGTTTATAGCCTGCTACAGACCACCCTCCCAAACACAGGAACCCCACTCAGCCTTCCTGAGAATACTGAAAAATATGAAGGTCTCTCCAAACACCATTATATTGGGCGACTTCAACTACCCAAACATAGACTGGGAGCATTACTCTAGCTCCAACACCCTAGCCCAAAGGTTCCTAGAATTTATAAACTCAAAGGCTATGGAACAACTTGTTACCACTCCCACAAGAGGGGAAAACATACTGGACCTGATCATCACCAACATGGGGACACTATGCTCCAGACCAGAAGTGTATCCCTCACTGGTAAGATCACACCATAAAATAATCTCACTGGATATTCACATCCCGACCCCACCCCCTGCCCAGAAAACCACAGTGAAAAACTTCTCTAAAGCAAATTTCACATGCCTCAAAACTGAGGCGGAACCCTTCAAAGCCCCCGGGCCTGTGGAAAATATGGCCCAGACCGCAGAATCCTTTATAAACGCATTCTATGAACACCTTCAGGAATGCATGGATCATGCAATCCCAAATAAAACCAAGACCCAATCCTCCAAAGGCAGACGCCCTGTCTGGTGGACCCCAGCCATAAACAAACTATACAATAGAAGGAGGAAGCTACTACATGATAGAGCAAAATCCCAAAAAGGGAAGGCATCTCTGATCAGTATTAGCAAAAACTACGGGCACTCATAAAATCGTCTAAGGCCAGCTTCGAGAGAAAAATTGCACAGGACACTAAGGATAATCACAAGGCTTTCTTTAGTTATGTTAGGAACCTGGGTGGGAATTCCCAGATATGCTCAGAATTAGTCCAAAATGACAAAAAATACACCGAGCCCACAGACATTGCCAACATCCTAGCTGACAGGTTCAGTGCAAACCCCCCCCCCACCACAAGGGCAAATAAATATCCCAACAGAGTGCTGCCCCCCTGACATCTCAGATGCTCAGGTAAGAGCCGCCGTCTCCAAAGCAAAAAGCACAGCATCAATGGGACCAGATGGTGTCCCAGGCTGCATCCTACATGAACTCCAAGAAGGGCTAAACCCAAACATAAAACTACTGTTCAGTCTTAGCCTTACTACAGGATATGTACCCAAAGAGTGGCGTACAGCAACAGTGGTCCCTCTCCACAAAGGTGGTACCTCAATGGATCCTGGAAACTATCGCCCCATAAGCCTGACTAGCTTGGTCTGCAAAGCTATGGAAAGGATCATCATGGACCTCATAAATAAAGATATTGGGGACCTACAGACATTGGATCCTACCCAGTTTGGCTTTGGTAAGGGCAGATCCTGCCTCTTAAACCTGGTCAATTTCTTTGAAACAGTCACCAAGGCCATTGATGAGGGGAAGGTGGTCCACACAGCCTACCTGGACCTCGCAAAAGCCTTCGATACAATACCCTACTCGGGCATTATAGATAAGCTCACCAGCTTAAATATAAACCCCTATGTCACTAGATGGGTTGCAAACTGGCTCAAAGACAGAACCCACATGGTTAGAATTGCTGGAGCCATGTCAGACTCCAAACCAGTTACAAGTGGCGTCCCACAAGGCTCAGTCCTGGGATCTCTCTTGTTCGGTATATATTTCTCGGCGGTACAGGCCAACACAGAAGGAATGTGGCTGACCAAGTTCGCAGATGACTGCAAACTGGGCACCATAATCAACTCTCCAGCCGACACAAGCATCCTCCAAAAGGGCCTCATAGAAACAGACAACTGGTGCCAGAGCCATGGCCTCAAGCTAAACGCCAAAAAGTGTATAGTCATCCCCTTTGGCAAAATCAAAGTGCCCACAAATTACCACATAGGTGGTAATCCATTAAGTAGAGAAGAAGTCATTAGGGACCTGGGGACCCAAGTTGATAGCAATCTCTCATTTGACAACCATGTGGCCAAAGTGGTTAGAAAAACATTTTATATAGCCCACCTAATCATGAAGGGATTCACATCTAGATCAGGGGAGGTCATCGTGCCTCTTTACTCATCCCTCATCAGGCCCATAATTGAGTACAATGCCCCTTTGGGATGTACCTTACCAGACACCTGCAGCAACTGGAAAGACCCCAAAAGTACCTCACCAAGAGGATCAAAGGGCTCAAACAGATGCCATATGCTGCCCGGTTAAAGAAACTCCAGCTCTACTCAGTGGCATACTGCCTGCTCAGAGGCGATCTGTGCCTGATAAAGCCATGTCCAACCCGGAATTAATGGACATGCTGCACCTCAGAAAATCCAAATCCCATCGAGCTACACGCCGAGACTTGAACCACAGCACTGAAATAAATAGGACATGCTGGAGGGACAGATTCATAACCCAGAGGCTCCCTTCACTCTGGAATAAAATCCCAGTCCAGGTTAGGCAGAGACCCACATTGACTCTCTTCAAGAGGAATCTTGATGAGTGGATGGGAGATCGTAGGTTTACCCTGGCTATCACTTCTGTGTCACTGTTAGACAAAGGCACAGTATACTAACCTCAAAAAAAGGCATAGCAAAATTAATTTAAAATGGGTGGCGAAAGCCAAGCACACTCTGGCTAGGCTTATAAATGCCCTAGGGCAGATAGCCTAGTATGAACCTATGAACCTAACCTATTAGTCTATACAGTGTGACCAAACAAGGCACTGCAATGGTAAGCTGCAGGTCTAAATAAAAATGCAGTATGTACTGAACCTGGAGGAAGAAACAAAGTCTTTCATTTCACCACAACTCAACAGCCGATCAGAATGGTAGAGTTTGGTTTTCAGATTACCAATAGTTCAGTTTAATTCCACACAGGAACCATTCTGTGTTTTGATTTAATTCAGAACTGCAATCAACCTGTTTACCAGTGACCACTTTCCTTATGAATCGTGAGTCTTAAGGAAGGAGGAAGTAAACAAGGAAGATGGTGTTGCTGCCAATTCAGTCCTGAAGGGAAAATAAACTTGTGCAGTGCAGCCACCCCCCACTTTTTCCTTTTGGAGCTTCTTAATGGGAATTCTCTGTATTTCTGGATGACATTAGAATTTCAAAACAGGGCTAAAGCACCTCAGACACCTAGATATTTGCTGCTGTTTATTTTTTCCCTGTCAAGATTGATAATTTTTATTTCAATATTTATAGCATCCAACTCACAAGTATCATAGCCAAAGGAATTGCAAATTGCTGAAGAGAATTCATTAGAGCATGCCATGAGTCAACACATTTAGGTTAACTGTGGCAGTTCATTAAAGGCTCTTATAAAAGTTATTTTGGGTTCAATAAGTGAGTTGATACTGCATTTATTTTCTTTATATTGGAAGCACAAAGTATTAGGGTATTTCATTTAGAATTTGATGTTTTTTGAATCAGGATAGCACAGTAAGGAGAGAGCATTTGTCTTTTAAGTTTTATTTGAAGTGGAAGATCTTGTCCAAATGTAATTTTATAGCCATTCCACATGATCGATCTCTTGGATTTGGCTGCATCCATTATTTTCTGAAAATGGTAATGATTCAGCAGTTTGGCCTAAACTTGCCTGGGGTTGTCAGTAGTTTGAGATTTATGGAGTACTCTATGGGCTCTCTCTATCACTATTTCTTTAACAAGATTTTTGTCATCCAGGAGGGCACATCATATCTGTTTAAGTACATCTTGTAGCTTTGTCTGATCATACACCTCAGGTACTCCTCTTATAAGTACATTGTTCCTTCTGCTCTGTGCTTCAAGTTCAATTAGCTTTTGATTAATTTCTTCATTAGTTGCATCCATAACCTTTAATTGTTTTTGTAGTTATTCTATCTTCATTTCATTTGCTACTGACATAGCCACAGCTAAATCCAGTCTTGAAGCAATATAGTCGAGAGTGGTGCCAAAGCTTGACTGCAGGTCTGAGAAGTTTTGTATTGCAGTCTGGATTGGAAGAAGGGCTGTTTTCAGTTCCTCTATATTATATGCTGTCTCAGTCTTATGTTTATTGTTTGATTTAGGAGTGTCTTGCTGTTTCAATGTTTTCTGCCTTTTTGCAATCACTTCTTTCTCTGGTGAAGTGATCTCTGAGAATTTTGATTTTGTTATTTGAGAATCCATTTGCTTGAGAATGTTAGCCATTTCAGATTGATCTGTATATAAGCAGAGTTCTTCAAATATGAAGTTACAGGCCTGGATACATGTGTTCTGAGCTGCAGACTTGCTTCCAGCAGACCTGATTTTTTTTTTTTAATAGATTTGCACTTAGATTTGCTTACACTTTCTTCCTAAGCATAAGAATTGCTTCAGATTTGCTTGCAGAGCATTTGGAGCCAATTTTGTCTGTCCAGTAATGGTTATAATTGTAGTTTTAAAAGGAAAGGTGTGAAGCTGCATAGAGAGAGTGTTTGCAGCCTATCCACCATCTTGGAATCGTTAATTAATCTTATCATTGTTTGATTTCTCTAAATAACAATCACGCCAAAAATGTACTTTAATGTTAACTGTCATTGAAATGCCACAGGACAAGTTGTAAATACTGCATGAAAAACCAAGGAAGAACATATAAATAAAGCTAAAAACAAAGAATAGTGCTCACTACACTCTGTTCGCCTGATAATAAACAAAACTGGTAAAGTACAACAAAAAAACAGGCTTAAATAGTGGGAAGTATACTTGCTGTGTTCAGTTCAAGTCAGTCACAGAAGGTAACCAAATGTGTTCAGTTCAAGTCAGTCACAGAAGGTGTGGAGCAAAGTAAAGCAGTTTATAGTTTACAGCTTTGTTTCTCTTTGTGGAACATTTGGTTACCTTCTGTGACTGACTTGAACTGAACACAGCAAGTATACTTCCCACTATTTAAGCCTATATAAATAAAGTTAGCCACAGTTTGGTTACTGACAATGCAGCCTCATAACTGATGTTAGTTTCCCCTTTATCAGTCATACCTCAGTAACCAGTAAACAAACACAAGTCCTCTCTTTTTACTAGACTTTTCTTTAAAGCTAGTTATGGAATATGACACTGACAGCCTCATTCTGCTGAAGTAGACTTAAACTTTGGAGGAACACTAGTGCACCCCACTAATAAGTCCACTGGCTACATACAACTAATGCAGAAAGGAATTACATTCCTTTATAAAATAATATTCAGCTCTTCTGATACCAGGAAGAAATGTTTTGTACAGAAGAACAATATCTGGAGATTACTATTTTTTTTCATTTTGTGCAATTCTAGCAGAATAATAATTTAAAATAATGTCTAACTTTGTTCACATGGGAAGAGATGCAGAAAATGTATAATAACTGAATAGTGAATGCTACCAATGCCCATTCCACCCTTCAAATGGAAAATAAAAATACAGATATAGAAAGGGGAGAGGAGAGGAGAGGAACTATTGTGAAAGAAAGTAACTGCAGCTTCAATATGCTTTGCATAAAAAAATGATAAGCAAATCAGCTATGCATCAATAGTTATGGTTAGAAGAAAATCGTCTGGAAGATGATCATCTGGAAGAAACAAATAAAAGAAATTTACTATCTAATAAAATGGCAAATTCTGTGATAAGATAGGGATTACAGGAGGCAACTGGCTAACTTCAAATAAACCCTAATGAGGAAGATACCAATTTAAAAGCAGCAAGTAATATAACCTTTTAATATAATCATTTTCTCTCAGCAATTATCTGTACATCATTGGCTGATATAAAAGTACAAAATCTCAAACGTATGGAAAAATTAATACTGTTAGTGACCATTCAGAATGCACTGCTGTCCACAATAGGGATTCCTATGTATACATGTGGTTTGGGGGCTTGTATTGTTTTGGATTATATTCAGTTAAATGAGGGAATATCTTTGTTATATTGAAATAACTGTCCTTTACTTATTATTTGGTATTGCAGCAACTTTGAAAAATTGGTTTGTATGCTCTGTCGACTGGTTTTGTTTTGGAAGGCTTTATTATGTATTTATTTATTTATTTTGGTATACAGAGTTTTTTAGTCATGTTTTAGTTAAAATTAATGTTCTATGATTTGTTTCTGTTTGGGGTTGTTTGTGTTCTACTTTTGTGGTGTTATTTTCTAGCTGGTTTAACTGGATGAAACTTTACTTGTATTTAGTAACTTGGCTTTTGTAAGATCACTGAGGTAGTTACTTGTGTAAGACTGACATTTATTTCAGAAGTCAGGCATTTCTCTTATACCCATTGTTGTGTGACAATGGTATTAGTGTATACAAGTAACAGAGTATGGGGGAAAATCCTTTCACTGGGCTGTGCGGAGGAAATGCTTTTATTTTTTGTATTTTTTTATTAGTTCTTCAATATGCATATCTTGATCATGTTCATACTACATTGTGTTGTTTTTGGTAGTCATATAGGAACCACAGACGAGATTTCAGAACAAATGAATTAGGTTAGATATGTAAGCACAAGTTCATGAACAAAATATTGAAGCCTTATCCTTTGAGAATGAACAATCATAAGAATAAATTCAAGACTTGCCCAAAGCAAATAATTTATTAAACAAATGAACAAACTTTGAGTTCAGAATACTAAGAAAAAACTTCCAAATAATCAGTGTTATCAGAAGACTGGTGTAAAATAACATGCATTAGAGAAAACAGGCATTACATTTTGTGTACTTACTGGAGGTTTCATTCCAGCAGCTACAAGAAACAGAACTTTGTGAAGTTCATTGAGTAAAAAGAAGAAATTCAACAGTGCCACAAGCCACATGACCCGACTCTCAAGAATTCCACAACATAGTGAAATAAATAAAGATCTTTATTAAGGTTAAGCACCTTCCTCTGAAAAATCAGGACTTCATCCATTTCCTATTTAATAACAGATAAGTTTATAAAATCTATTATATAGTACAAATATTATGTTAGTAGTCTCCTTAAATTCACTTTTAAAGCCACAAATATATAAATATTTTAATTTTTTTCTCCTAAATTTACTCACAAAGGATTTTTTTGTTAAAATTATGTCAGTTATGGCTGACTAAGAAGCATACTGCTTTTATGTTTCCAGCTAAACTCAAATAAGTACTGAGTGGTAAAGTACCTATCTTTATTTCAGCGGAAGAAGCAGAGACAGAATTAAATACCTTAGATATAATTACCACAATTGCTTAAATCAAATGTGGAGACCTGCTATAAAAATATGACTGGATATTATTTATATGTATTTTGTCTAACTTTGAGATAGTTGGGAACATGCTGGCAGTGAGTTATTTCAAGTATAAGGAGCAGGCTAATCCTGAACACAGCAGCTATCTAGTAAGGCAGCTAATTGCAAAACAGAATATGTTATTTTTACAGATTGATAATAAAGAAAGCCTATATTTTTAAGACATGGAAATAGTTTAATTAAATGTTACTGGTTTAAAATGTAGGAGTAGACAAAAAAAATGATATCCTTAAATAATTAGTTTACTAGAAATATGTTGGTCTAATATATTTAATGGATTAAAAAGCCAGCGGTATGTCACTTTCTTATTTCTTATGTATAAATAGATACATAATCAATAATGCTTGACAGCAGATGTTAAAGGGAAATAACAGGCCACCAAGTGTGGCATGAGGCCTTCTGTGACAATCTGCAGACCTTCCCATCCATTAGAACAGCCTTAATATGCATGTTAACTTGCTTCACAACTGTTCTGTTATCAATGTGTATTACTCTTTATGCATTTGATATAAAATAATTCCTGCACATAATGTTTGAAAGTCGCTATAGGATATACACATTTCTGGATGAAGTAGTTTACATCAAAAGTATAAAAGTGACATAAAGATTGCTCAAAACACAATCACGCATACATACACACACACACACACACACACACACACACACACACACACACGCACACAGATACAATACACACATGCACACACTCACAAGCACAACAAACACACACAAACATATGCAAATACACCAGTCTAAAGATACAGTTACAGCTAGAAATCCAGTCATGTAACTGAGTTAAAATTTATGACCAAGATAGCCTGCAATATTGCCATAATCCTAACTAAATCAGATCACCGCTATAATCAAAATATGAAAATTTACTGACTCAAAAGAACATAGAAGTAATCCTAAAAGTAAAGCATTACCTATCCCCACTTAAGCCATCTATTGATGTCCATCTATCCACAGGACCAGTTATGAAACAGAGGAAATGTATTTAAAAAGTAAGTGATGTATTTATAGAAGGATAGCCATGTATGTACATATTTCAGAGTGGTATGGTGCTGTAGAAAGTTGTCTGTTAGGAGCTGGTTGGGATATATATATATATATATATATATATATATATATAAATATATATATATATATATATATATATATATATATATATATATATATAAATATATATATATATATATATATATATATATATACACACACAAAATTGTTTTTCCTGAAAGTGTTTTCTGACTTTGTCTTTTCTGGGTAGTTTTTATATGTAAGTTGCACTATTATATTGTGTTATTATTTGCATAAGTGTATTTTACACTTATTTTACACTTTGTTGACCAGGCTCATCCCACTAGGCTAATAGTCTCTTCTCAGGGGATACCCAAGGTGGTATTCATAATGACTCTGGAGACTTACTAGTCTTTTTGATAAGTGTGGTGGGTCTTTTATATCCACCTGAGGTACCACCATCTGAGGCAGAAGAGGCCTCAGTTTAACATCTCATTCAAAGGACAAGATCTTTACCCCAGACACTTCTTTGTGTGTATGTTTCACGTGAGTTGTCTTGCATTAATTACCTGTACAGTGCACAGTGTGCTGTACCTTCTATAGTGAAATAAATGGTTTTCATGCCTAAGTCAAGGAATTATTAAAGTTCATCAAATTAGTATTGCTTCTCTCCTGATGTTTGACAAGAGTGCTCTTCTCAGCACTGCAATGTACCCACAATTGCCTCCTTCTATAATTCATATGGAGTTACATGTATCAGTATCATATTTAAGTATGTTTGATTTTTTTTCTTTTATTAGCCTTGTTGATTTTGCTACTGTTGGGACTCTTTGGGTGTCTTTATCCCAGACTTTTCTAGTTTCTGTTTGTACATCCTGGTGTTTTATATTTTTGTCTCTCAGTATGCAAGCACACTATAAGTACAGCTATTTCAATGATTAATGATACATTTGTCCATTTTTACTACTTTGCATTGCTTTATTGTCTCTTGGTGTAGGGTAATTCCATGTGATTAGAACTTCATCATTTTAGCTGTTTCTTTTGTGTCTCATGTTTTCAGTGCTTCTCAGCTACCTGTGTGTTGTAGTGTTTATGCAATCCCCTGTACAACAGTCATGTCACATTGTTGTGTATTTCAGTATACAGACCCTCAGCCATGAGTATCTCACATCCTACAACAAAATATGCAACCATTTCTAGCTTTATACAACAGTACCTACATTTGCTTATATCTCCCTCTTTTACTATAGACTTTGTAAACCAAATGTGTTTGCAGTCCACTATTTTGGCATGACATTATTAGACTTTCATGCATCAAATCTTGATCAACACATGGTGGTTGTCCAATCAACACAGTAAGCTTAGATTTTATGAACAGTGCAATGGAAGCATTTGCATTCTCTGACACAAAAATAGTTAATTAGGAGGATATATGAGGAATTGGAAGTAAAAATTAAATTGGGAAGGAGGTTCTTCTATGATAAGTTCTATTTGAACAGTGGAACCAGTTAGGGGTTTCCTCTTTCCCTTTGTAATTTGAATTATGCTTAGAACCATTGGCAAAGAACACAAGAAACTCAAAAATTGAAGGCTACAGTTGGCATGGCAATCAAGAAAAGTTGACTTTATTTGCAGATAATATTATTTTATACTTGATAAAACCAGAAAAGGACATTTCACTGTTAGGGAACATTCTGATATAGTTCCATGTCTTTTCAGAATACAAAATTAATGAAGACAAAACAAAGATAATAGCTGCAAGCTATGTACCCACACAAAAATTGGTTCAGCAATATGCATATTTATAGGAACATGATAAAATGAAATACTTAGGAGTATGGGTTAAGAAGGTTTCTGTTACAGCAACTAAGAATATGTGGGGAAAGACTAAAACAAAAGATAATACAAAAATTGGGAAACTAGAAGCTCTGTATTATGGATATGGATAACAAGATACAAGCAGTGAAAATGTTTGTAGTTCCTTTAGTGTTATTCGCTTCAGGCATATTTTTATCAAACATAGGAGGAGTTGTGGAATTAATTCAGAAATGAAGAATTTGATCTGGGAGGGGAAGAAGGCAAGAGTCAAGAAGGGATATGTTGATCCTTTTAATAGGACAAGGTGTCTTAAGATTACCTGATGTGATGGGATATTTCAGAACTGCACACTTAAGCCTCCTATGTATAGCACATGCAGAAAATTAAAATTCAGAGTGGAAAGGGATGATGATGAAACAGAGGAAAGCTCAAGAAATGAGGAGAGGCTTGGGTTTTGGATGCAGATCCTTAAGGAGAATAACAGTAACCATTCAGAATATTACATTTTAAAGTAGTAGAAAATATACTAAGAACTAAGCCATTAGAATGGGGAGAGGGGATTCTGCTAATATGGATAACTGCAATTAGTGGTTCAGAGAATAGGCAAGAGAGACCTGGAATTTATTGGAGAAAATTGATAAAGGAACCAAGGTATTGGGAAAATAATTAGACAGGGAAAGATAATACAATGGGACGTGGCCAAAGATAAATTTTGACTGTAGGCTAGAGATTGCTTTCCCTATCATGGACTGATATCAGAGTATAGGCAAAGAGAAAGGTATAGGGGGGGCTAACTGTAAGACTAGTAGTGGTAGAGTTTTGTAGAATCTGGAACATTTGCTACTTTAAAAAATGTAAAATTAGTAGGGCATGTAAAAATATTGCATGATTACTATAGGAATCAATCAGAGGTGGTTAGAAAGGATTGGGAAGAGAGATTGGATAAGCAATTCACAAAGAAACAATGGGAGGATATACGTATGGCTCCCAAATATGTAACAAAGTCTAGCAGATTTAGAATCTTTGCTTGGAAGTGTTTGCATAGGTATTTTTAATCCCCAAGCAGACTCCAAATAAGTTTTCCTTAGGTTGATTGCGAATGTTGGAGGTGTGATAGTGAAGAAAGAGATAATTGTGAACATATTTTGTGGAAGTGCAATGAGTTGGCAGATTGTCAAAAATACTGGGTGAGCAAATTAGTGTAACTAAGAAAATACATGTTTGAGCTGTGATACAGAATCAGAATTTCCTACACATAGTGAGGCTTTGCCATGTTTAATTATGGTGGCTGGCAAAAAAACACAAGACAATGGAAATCAAAGTCTAAACCAAACAAACTAGAAGAAGTGGCTATCATAACAGAGATAAAAGAACTGGAAGTGTGATCTTTAGAAAAGGGTAGGAGCAAATTACATAGAAAAAAATAGGAATCAGGGGAACAAATGCATGCAGAATAATATTTGGAGGAGGACAGAAGTTTAAGATAGGGTAGGAATTGAATGAACTATGGACTATTTGATTGTCAGTCACTGTATATAAGATTATATGTGATGTATAATGTTTGCTATTGAAAATATGTCAATACGGTTTGTTTTCATTTATATAAATGTATGATTGTCTATGTCACAAGTGATAATTCAATAAAGATGTTTCATGTTTAAAAAAAAATTGGTTGTCCAAGTACTTTCCTACACTTGCCACTATAACTGTGGGCTTTCCAGTTTTCTTTCCTTTTCTTCTGCTCATCTTCTTTATAGTCGTTGTTTTGTAATATGGCACTTTCTTTTGCTGCCTAATCTTTGTTAACTTCTGGCTATATTTCCATTCCCACCCCTTTCTGAACTACTTCTGCTAATATTAGCAAAGATGTCATCTTAGCATTATTTTCTCCATGGTTTATAACTGCCACTATGTTTGGGAATGATGATGCCAACAAATATATATGCAGTCCACCAATTGCTAACCATAGTCAATTTCAAGGAGTCCCAAACCTCCTTTAGACTGAGAGATATATACTATTGCCATGTACTGTACATAGATATAGATATAGATATAGATATAGATATAGATATAGATATAGATATAGATACAGATATAGACATTTATAGATCATTTGATAAACATGATACAGTTTTCTTGTTTTCTTGTCCAACTGACCCAATGTTTTTAGGGCCAGTTAATCACACCAAAGCTGTAAGTTAGAACAGAAGAACAAGTTCATTTATAGTTTCTCTTTAATCTTAGATGTCCAGGCATTTTTCAGGATTAGATTTAGTCTTCAAAATATTAATTACTAAGCTTCATTCTAACTGGCTTATGTTTTATGGCTAACCCTCTATCTATTTACAGGGGATATTAACCTATTACTGAGTGTGTTAATTGTTGATATGCAACTACTCTAATTCAGTCCATTGAATACACTATTTGTCAAGAGTATAAATGTTGACACAGCATTTGTTGAAAACATTGGATAATTGGCAGTGCAAACTAACATCACAGCACTGTGTGGTGTAACCCTAATGTGAAACACTGAATCACACAATGTGGTCTGAATAATACCATAAACAGTGTGCAAAGTAATGTCAAACCATGTGTATGGAAACAAAACAGACAACATCATCAAAACTCCATCATATGATATCTGCACATACAGTCCAGGAACAAAAAAATAACATCATGGTGATAGACTTGGGAACTACATCAAAGCCTACAAGCAGTAAAAGAATACAAAATCAAAGAAATAAGTACATGAATGATGGTCCTGTATCAGCAGGGAAACATGTAAAATTGAAAACCTTATAATTTCATGTTGTGAGTGACAGCCATGAGATAGCCATCAGTGGAATTAGTGGAATTTGATGTTTATTATACATAACTTTTTTTAACCTCTCCTCGTGGGCTGCGATTTTCCTACATTAAGGTAGGAAAACAGACCCCAGAAACTACAGAACCAGTAGTCTCACTAGTCTTATATGCAAAGCCATGGAAAGAATTATCATGGAAATGATCAATAATGACATAGGAAATCTCCAGAGACTGGACCCAGCCCAATTTGTTTCATGAATGGTAGGTCATGCCTGCTTAGTCTGGTGGATTTCTTTGAGAAAGTCACTAAAGCAATGGATGAAGGAAAAATGGTTCACAGGTTTGGTGCAAATCGTTATGTCTTCCAGTAGATAGCTAGCTGGCTCATAGACAGGACCCAGGAAGTTTGAACTGGGGAGTTCACCTCTACAAAGAGGCCAGTCACAAGCAGAGTCCCTCAGGGATCGGTCCTGGGACCGCTCCTTTCTGGCATTTACTTCTCTGAAATCAAAGTCAATATCAATGGTCTCTGGTTGACTAAATTTGCAGATGATTGCAAATTAGGAGATGTCATTGAATCCCACACTGACACAAATGTTTTCCAAGAAGGACTAACACAGATAAATAACTGGTGTCAGAGCAATGGACTAAAACTAAATGCCAAGAAATGCATAATAGTATCCTTCAGGAAGCCATCCACCCCTGGTAACTATCATATTGACAACATACTCCTAAGAATTAACCCAGTAGTCAGGGACTTGGGGACACACACAGACAGTAATCTAGCCTTTGACCATCCTATAGTACAATAGTGAGGAAATCATTCGATGTTCTGCAACTTATAAACAAAGGTATAACATATAGGTCCAAGGAAGTCATTGTTCCACTGTATTTAGCATTCATCAGGCCTATCATTGACTACAATGTCCCCTTTGGCATGTACCTAAACAGACATATCCAACAATTGGAATGTCCACAGAGGTTCTTCATTAAAAGAATGCAGGGCATAGGTAATGTGTCCTGTGCAGACTGTCTTAATATCCTATCCATGTATTCTATCTCTTATAGGCTGTTGAGGGAGATCTATGCCTGGCATATAAGGCATTGCCAGATCCCTCACTGATGGATCTCCTGCATAGTCACAAAACAAACAGCACCATAATTACCCATTCTAAAGATTTAAACCTTGCCTGTGATATAAATAGGACCTTCTGGAGAGACAGGCATATATCTCAGAGACCACCCCTTCTCTGGAACAGGCTCCCCGTCCATGTGAAGCAGAATCCCTCCCTAACCTAATTTATCTGTAATTTGCACAACTGGATGGGGAACAGAAAATAAAACCCTGGTTTAGCACCTATGTTTCTAATGGACACAGGAAGCCTGTAAAGGGTTCATCTTCCAGGCCCCTTCTTGTAAATGTTTAATCTCCCAAGCCCCTGTTTGCAGTTATCAAGGGTACCTGAACTTATCAGAGATTCAGGATGCATGGCTAGGCTTAAAAATGCATTTGTGGTCATTAGTCTAGTAAACACCTGTGAGCCTATGAACCTATGATAAAAGCATACCCGTCATGATTTTCTCCCATAGTTCATCTACTCGATTCTGTTCTCAAATGACAGCATCCATGACTGCCACGATTTCTGCTAAGTGCTTACCTAGTAAACATGTTATTCTCCTGTGCCATGTCTCCAGAGAAGGCACCAGTGATTCAATTCACACTCATTCTAGAACTTGACTGAGAAAATAGGGAAAATTTGGACAGAGGTTACCGGATGTGGAAAACTTCCAATGTTTTCCATATGAGTAGAATTCCTTGAAGTACTTCAGAAATAGTGATGCTTCATTAGGAAATTGTGGGACAAAATCAGTGTAAGCTTTCCACCACCTTGA
>NC_056744.1:1774644735-1774657235 GCF_019279795.1 Protopterus annectens | reverse complement strand
CACAATTGTGAAACATAGTTGTGAGTTCTGCAAATACAAAAATGAAGGTGTGATTACCAAGGAAAAAAATCTGAAGATATGTATATATATATATAAATATATAAATAACCCATATATATATATATATATATATATATATATATATATATATATATATATATATATGGGTTACTTTTAAAACTCAAAGTTTCAAAACTTTAAATTTCTTATGGTTGAGACCATAAGATCAAAGTTTTAAAACTTCAAAACTTCGAGAGAAAAAAAAAAATGTTTTTTTACATTTTTTCAGGGGGGCAAGCTACCCTGTACCCCCCACAGCCCCTGCTAATTAAATATATCAACTCCAAAATAACAGTGAAGAAAATTATAACTTTCCCATTCTGTATTGTACAGTGATCTCCATTTAAACAGTTCGAAGTTTCAAAACTTTGATCTTATGATCTCAGCTATAAGAAATTCAGTTTTGAAGCTTCTAGCTATAAAAGTAGACATATATATATATATATATATATATATATATATATATATATATATATATATATATATATATATATATATATATATATATATATATATATATATATATATATATATACATATATCTATATATATATATATATATATATATCTACATATATATATATATATATATATATGTATGTATGTCTACATACATATATATATATGTATGTGTATATGTATGTAATTTATATATATATATATATATATATATATATATATATATATATATATATATATATATATGTGGAACCCTCCAGTTGATTGAACTTATGAAATGATGACTGTCATACGGCTGAGACCACATGACTGACATTTCAGAAGGTCAAAGCTAAAACTAAAAAAAAAAATTTTGTTTTTGTTTTCTGCAGGGGGGGGGCAATCCATCCTGCAACCACCATACCCCCTGCTAATTAAATATACCAAGTCTGAGATTGCACTACATTGAGGAAAATGGCAAATTTCCCATTCTGCAATGTTGCAATGTACAGCAATCTCCATTCATGCTGTTCGACCTTCAGAAATGTCGGTCATATAGTCTCAGCCATACGACTTTTGGCCGTAAATTAACAAAACAATATTGGCTGTTCGACTTTCAGAAATGTCAGTCATATAGTCTCAGCCATACGACTATATGTATATATATATATATATATATATATATATATATATATATATATATATATAGTTTCATAATTTCATAGTAGTGTACTAGGCTATCTGCCCGGGGGCATTTATAAGCCTAGCCAACAGTGATGTGGCTTCCGCCACCCCGTATTATATAGTTGCGCCTCTCTAGTAGTGACACATGTGGGACCCCATTATTTAGTAAACTATACCTCTGTCTAGTAGTGACACTGAGGTGACTCCGGTAAACTTGCGATCTCCCATCCATGCATCGAGATTTTTCTTGAACAGTGCCAATGAAGGGCTCTGTCTCACATGAACTGGGATTTTGTTCCAGAGTATGGGTAACCTCTGTGTTATGAATCTATCCCTCCAGCATGTCCTATTCATATTTGTGCAGAGGTTGAAACCTTTAGCTCGCTGGTTCTGGTGGATTTGGATTTTTGAGATGGAGCATGTCCATCAGTTCTTGGTTGGACATGGCCCTATATGTTAGGCACAAATCACCTCTGAGAAGGCGGTATGCTACTGAATAGAGCTGGAGTTTCTTTAATCTAGCTGGATAAGGCACATGTTTGAGACCTATGATCCTCTTGGTGAGGTACTTCTGGGGTCTTTCCAGTTGTTGCATGTGCCGGGTGAGATACATCCCAAATGGAGCATTATATTCAATCATGGGCCTGACAAGGGAGGAATATAGAGGTACAATGACCTCCTTTGATCTGGATGAGAATCCCTTCATGATGAGATGGGCAAGGTAGAATGTCTTTCTGACCACTTTGGCAACATGGTTGTCAAAGGAGAGGTCACTATCGACTTGAGTCCCCAGGTCTCTGATTACTTCTTCCGTATTCAGTGGGTTATTGTCTACGTGATAATTTGTGGGTACTTTGTTTTTCCCAAAGGGGATGACTATACATTTTTTGGCGTTAAGTTTGAGGCCATGATTCCGGCACCAGTTGTCCGTTTCAGTGAGACCTTTCTGTAGGATGTGTGTGTCAGCAGGTGAATCAACTATGGCACCCAGTTTGCAGTCATCTGCAAACTTTGTCAGCCATAATCCTCCCATATTTGCTTTCACATCTGAGAAGTAAATGCCGAATAAGAGTGGTCCCAAGACTGAGCCCTGTGGGACACCACTCGTGACTGGTTTTGAGTCTGACATGGCTCCAGCAATTTTGACCTTATGGGTTCTGTTTTTAGCCAGTTTGCTACCCATCTTGTGACATATGGATTTACATTTAGGCTGCTGAGCTTGTCTATGATGCCAGAGTGTGGTATCGTGTCAAAGGCTTTAGCCAAGTCCAAGCAGGCAGTGTGGACAGCCTTGCCCTCGTCGATGGCACTAGTGACTGTCTCGAAGAAGTCAACCAGGTTTAAGAGGCAGGATCTGCCTTTACAAAACCGAACTGGGTGGGATCAAGGGTCTGCAGATCCCCAATGTCGCCATTTATGAGTTCCATGATGATTCTTTCCATAGCCTTGCAGACCAGGCTGGTCAAACTTATGGGGCGGTAGTTACCAGGGTCAGTAGAATTTCCCCCTTTGTGAAGTGGGACCACTGTTGCTGTGCGCCAGTGTTCAGGTACATATCCTGTAGTGTGGCTAAGATTGAATATCGTTCTTAGTGGCGGGTTTAGTTCTTCTTGAAGTTCACGTAACACGCAACCGGGATACCATTGGGTCCCATAGATGCTGTGTTTTTTGCTTTGTTGAGTGCTGATTTCACCTGTATGTCTGTGATGACAGGTAGGTTACATTCAGCAGGGATAATTACTTCATCTTTAGGGGTGAGGGAGGGAGAAATTTGCACTGAACCTATCTGCCAGAATATTGGCAATGTCGGTAGGGTCAGTGAATTTTTTGTCGTTGTGTACTAACTCAGAGCATATCTGAGAATGTCCTCCCAAGGTTCTGACATAATTGAAGAAGGCCTTGTGATTGTCTTTGGTATCCTTGGCAATCTTTTTCTCAAAGTTTGCTTTAGATGTTTTTATGAGAGAACGTAGTTTTTTACTTGTGCTGATCAGGGAAGCCTTTCCCTTGTGGGATTTGACTTTGTCCTGCAGTAGCTTCCTTCTTTTGTTGTACAGTTTGTTTATAGCCGGGGTCCACCAAACTGGGTGTTTTCCCTTGGTGGAGATGGTCTTGGTTTTAGTTGGGATTGCTTGATCCATGCATTCTTGGAGATGTCCGTAGAAGGCTTTTGTGAAGGATTCAGCATTTTGGGATGTGGTTTCCATTAACCCAGTAGGCTTAAAGGATATCATTTCTGACTTAAGGAGCGCAAAGTCAGCTTTTGAAAAGTTTTTCACTGTAGTCTTTGTTCTGGGGGTGGGGTGGGATACGTACATCCAACGTGATCAGTTTATGATCAGATCTTACTAGTGAGGGGTTTATATCCGTGCGGAGCATTTGGACCCCATGTTTGTGATAATCAGGTCAAGTATATTATCTCTCCTCGTAGGAGAAGTGACCAGTTGCTCCATAGCATTTGAGTTAATGAATTCCAGGAATCTTTGGGCTAGGGTGTTAGGGCTAGAATAGTGGGCCCAGTCTATGTTGGGGTAGTTGAAGTCACCCAATATGATGGTGTTTGGTGTGACATTCATATCCTCCAGTGTTTTCAGGAATGCTTGATGGGATTCCTGGGATTGGGAGGGTGTTCTATAACATGCGACCAGTTGTATGGCAGTTTTGCCTATGGTGAGTAAAACTTGTATGGTTTCTGATGCTTCATGGGTAGCCACCAATCGAGAGGTGTAGGTGTCCTTTATGATAATGGACACTCCTCCTCCCTTTGTGGTTCGGCCTGGAACTTGAGGCCGAAACGCATGATATGAGGTATAGCCTGGTAGCGCTGGAGTGCTCTCAGGAGCCTTGAACCAGGTTTCAGTTACTGCACAGACATCGATGTTCTCCATACTGAGAAGTGCTTTGAGTGCCTGCATCTTGAGATTTAGACTTCTGGCGTTGAGCAGCATTACCCTTAATTTTTTCCATTTTGTTTTTATGGAGGTTGATTTGTCCTTTGAGCATTGCCTAAAAAGGCACTATGGGGTGGCAAGAGCCTTGGCCAGTATCCGGAAGCCCAGTGGTGACAGGTGCAAGCCATCCCTTGCGAAGCAACGTGGCTTGTCCAGCATGTCATCCCAGGCTGACAGACATTGGATCCCCCTAGAATGACACCAGTGATTAAGCCAATTGTTAAAACTGATCATTTTGTCTTTGTACTGAGGCATCATTCTTGGTGAAGGCAGGATGCTGCTCAGGGTCAGGGTCATACCAGTCTGGGCTACATAATCGGAGAGCTCCTCAATGTCTCTTTCATGTAGTCCAGGGAGGTACGTCTCAGGTCATTCACACCCGCATGGACAATGACTGAATCATACTTGTACTTGCTTTGGAGTGACCTGAGTGCGTGTGTAATGTGGCGGTTCCTTGCTCCCGATAGGCAGCTCACCGTTACCCTCTCCTTATTCAGCCTGGTAAGTGGAACGTCGGTGTGTCTGACTATAGAGTCACCTATTACTAATGTCTCTGGCATAGTGTTTTGCCTTAGGGGCTGTGATTGTGTGACACACCTGTTGCTTGAGGTATGTGTTGTAGGTGTTGCGTTTTGTGGGGGTGTATTTCTGGGTGTCTGCTTTGGAGGCCTCTGTTGTTTTGGTAAGTTTTTTATAAGAGCCGAGTATGTCTTTGTGTTCTTATGTGTTTGGTTTGTAGTAGTGGTGGTTTTATGTGTGACCGGTTTTGCTTTGGGTGTGGGTACCTTCTCCTCCTGTCTGGTCTTGCCAGTCCTGAGTTGAGGGAGTTCAGCCTCCAGTCTGGCTATATAGTTGCATCTCTCACAAGTATATGTGTTAGTAGGAAGGAGGAGAGGGTTGTCTGTGTACATGAGACAATTGTAACATTGTCTTAAGATTCCCAGATTAATCAGCTGAACAAGAGAGGATGCTAGTGGTCTACCACTCGACATACTAGAATATTATAAGGAGTGCTGTGCCTTTAAGGGAAGTGGGTATTCATATATATATGTATGTATACACACATGTATAATGTATGTGTGTGTGTGTGTGTGTGTGTGTGTGTGTGTGTGTGTGTGTGTGTGTGTGTGTGTGTGTGTGTGTATATATATATATATATATATATATATATATATATATATATATATATATATATATATATATCCATGCACACCTAAATACACACACACACACACACACATACATATATATATATATATATATATATATATATATATATATATATATATATGTATATATATATATATATATATATATATATATATATATATATATATATATATATATACATGTGTGTGTGTGTGTGTGTGTGTGTGTGTGTGTGTGTGTATGAAGCTGGAGCTGAAGTACAAATAGCTGCAGATAAAATGTGAACACAAACATCACACGAAAGTCCACAATTTCAAGCATGGATAATTGGATAAGCAGGAGTACATGATGCAATAATGTCAGTACCAGTAATTCAATAAAAAAGTGTCATTCAACACAAATATTGAAACTGACTGATATCCATTCAAGAGATATTGAATAGGGGTCTTTACCCATCCTACACTATAGTATTGAATGTGATGAAATTCTGCACACACTAATAAGTATGTGCAAGAAACCAATGGATTACTGCAATATTCCACCGATAATGGAAGGCTTGAGTATATGCATTTATTAAGTAAGCTATCTGTTGCGACATGCAAATTAACAAAACAATATTTTTGAGTTTTCTTTATATTCTTAGCTATCATGTCAGTGACTACAGGATGCACAAGATGATTTTCCTTTTAATGTTAGAAGTGTATGTGTGCAGGCCATCTGTGATGTATGGAGTCTTTATGAAAAGGTATTTTTATGGATGCTTTAGTTAAGAAAAAAAGAAAAAGAAAAAGAAAAAAAACATAGGTGAGCATTTCACTGAACTAGACATTTGAACACCTTATTGAATTGCTATTTTGACCTATAGCAGGGTTGCTTTCTTGAAGCCTTACGATATGCCATGTTTTACTGCTTATTTGCTTTATCATCCACTGCTCCTGCCTGATATTTCTTACGCAAACACTTGTGTATATGATTTTTCAGGCTCCTTATCACAATTGTGAAACATATAGTTGTGAGTTCTGCAAATACAAAAATGAAGGTGTGATTACCAAGGAAAAAAATCTGAAGATATATATATATATATATATATATATATATATATATATATATATATATATATATAAACAAAGTAAAACCACTCAAAAGCAGCAACTAGATGAAAGAAGCGTGCAGAACAGACCACCAGCAAAAATCCAGGTTTATTTAAGCCCTTTTCGTCAAGTTTCAGACTTCATCAGAATAAAATCTCATGATCATGACAAACATATATGCTCCACCCCACCTATTGGTCATTGTAATTACATAATTTCCTCTAAAACAGAGACTATACAAAGTTAATAAAAATGTTAAAACTTGATATTCTTTCAAAAAATGCAACTGATAAACCTATAAAATGTACATTGAATTTAATTTTAAAACAGAACTCAAGGAAATTCTGTAATTAAGACCTGGTACTTGGCAGGCATTAGTTTTAGTCTGCCATGTCAATTCCTTAAATTCTAGCTATTCATCCATTGGTCCCCCTCTTGCTCTAAGATCAATATGGTCTATGGTCCCAAACTTAAAAGTATGTGTGGAGCACACACAAATGTGCTTGTGCAAAGCATTGTTTATGTTTTTATTCCTGATGTCATACAGGTGTTGATACACCCTTTGCCTCAGTGTTCTTTTGGTCTTACCAATATAGAAACTATCATATAGGTCACACACTGCAACATACGCCACCCCCTTTGAGTAACAGGAGTATCTCTTCCTAGGTTTTACCATACCATAACCAGTGATTTTGATGGCCTCACCTTGAAATCTTGCTGGACACTGTTTACACCTCCCACATTTGTAGCAACCACCCAGTGTGGGTGCACGTGTCTCTTTTAAAAGACCCTTTAAACCAACTTCCCTCTTGTAAACTATAGTAGGCTTGTTTCCCACTACTGAGTGAACATTGTTGTCAATAGTGAACATGTCCCATAATCTACATATAATGTTCCTGATATCATAGAAGTCAACACTAAAAGGAATAATAAAAGCTCTTGAGAAACAGTCCTGTCTCCCAGTCTGGGTCACTCCAGTATTGCCATTCTTGTTTGGACAATAAGCAAAAAAATGTCCCGATTTCCCCTTTTCTAATCATCTAATTGGCAATGTCCTGAACAAAATTGCCAGGGTAACCCCTTCCAGTCAGCATGTTTTTTAACTTAGCAGACTCACTCAAAAAATCATCCAGTCCTGACACCGTGAACACGATTTTTTAGACACCAAGGAAACAAGGATCCCAACTATTTTTGGGATCCTGAAGATTCATAAGTCAATCAGCAACCCACCCCTGCATCCAATAGTATCTGCCAAGGCCTCCAAGACATTTGCTCTAGCAAAATTTTTTGACTGCAAGGTGAAGGGAGTACTTGATGGAAGAAGCACTATTATCAGGGACTCCTATGATTTTCTCACCAAATTAAAACCTGAGATGTATAACTATGGTCTCATTATGGTGACCATCGACATTAAAGATTTATTCAAAGTTATTCCACACCATGAGGGCTTGGAGTGGTTTTATGAATATTTGTGTTTCAACTCGAGTCTAGCGCATAACACCATCTTGACCATACATACATGTATGGAGCTTGTGCTCGAAACAATTTTATTTGCTTTGAGAGCCAGCTTTTTAAACAAAAGCAAGGAGTAGCAATGAGCACCTGTTGTGCCTCCAGTTTTGCCAACATTGTGCTGGCACACTGGGAGGATTTATTTATTTTAAATTCAACTTATAAAGACTCTAGGGCCCTATAGGGATGATACCTTGATGACCTGGTGATTTCTGGAAGGGTAGTGAAGAGGAACTAGATGCGTTCTTCATTTACATTAACAAAACCACCTCCTTCCTTAAATTCACCATGGCAAGAGACAATGACCAACTGAATTTTCTGGATGTAACAGTCAAAAAATCTATGCAAACAAGGCTTTCACTTCTCATTTGTATAGGAAGCCAACATACTCAAACTCACTGTTGCATTTTGATAGCTGGCACCCAGTGCACCAAAAAAGATTCCTAGTTAAGGGCCAATATGTTAGGTTAGCTAGAATGGTGTCAGAATTGGATGATTTTTTGAGTGAGTCTGCTAAGTTAAAAAACATGCTGACTGGAAGGGGTTAACCTGGCAATTTTGTTCAGGACATTGCCAATGAGGTGATTAGAAAAAGGGAAATCGGGATATTTCTTTCCTTATTGTCCAACAAGAATGGCCCTACTGGAGCAACCCAGACTGGGGGACAGGACTGTTTATCAAGAGCTTTTATTCTTCCTTTTAGTGTTGACTTCTACGATATCAGGAACATTATATGCAGATTATGCGACATGTTCACTATTGACAACAATGTTCACTCAGTAGTGGGAAACAAGCCTACTATAGTTTACAAGAGGGAAGTTAGTTTAAAGGGCCTATTAGAAATAGACTCTTGTGCACCCACACTGGGTGGTTGCTACAAATGCGGGAGGTGTAAACAGTGTCCAACCATGTTTCAAGGTGAGGCCATCAAAATCACTGGTTATGGTATGGTAAAACCTAGGAAGAGATACTCCTGTTGCTCAAAAGGGGTGGTGTATGTTGCAGTGCGTGACCTATGTGACAGTTTCTATACTGGTAAGACCAAAAGAGCACTGAGGCAAAGGGCACCTGTATGACATCAGGAATAAAAACATAAACAGTGCTTTGTACAAGTACATTTGTTCGTGTCCCACATATAATTTTAAGTTTGGGGCCATAGACCATATTGATCTTGAAGCAAGAGGGGGATCAATGGATGAATGGCTAGAATTTAAGGAATTGACATGGCAGATTAAAACTAATGCCTGCCAAGTACCAGGTCTTAATGACAGAATTTCCTTGAGTTCTGTTTTAAAATTAAAATCGATGTACTTTTTTAGGTTTATCAGTTATATTTGTTGCAAGAATATCAAGTTTTAACATTTTTTATTAACTTTGTATATTGCCTGTTTTAGAGGAAATTATGTAATTACATTGATCAATGGTTAGGTGGGATGGTGTATATATGTTTGTCATGATCATGTGATTTTATTCTGATGAAGTCTGAAACTTGATGAAAAGCGCTTAAATAAACCTGGATTTTTGCTAGTGGTCTGTTCTGCATGCTTCTTTCATCTAGTTGCTGCTTTAAGTATATATATATATATATATATATATATATATATATATATATACATATATAGATATATGTATATATGTGTGTGTGTGTGTGTGTGTGTGTGTGTGTGTGTGTGTGTGTGTGTGTGTGTGTATATATATATATATGTGTGTGTGTGTGTGTGTGTGTGTGTGTGTGTGTGTGTGTGTGTGTGTGTGTGTGTGTCTATATATATATATATACATATGTATATGTATATATATATATATATATATATATATATATATATATATATATATATATGTATATATATATATATATGGATTACTATTAAAACATCGAACATCAGAACATAAACCATTCAAAAATGCTGCTTAGATGTTCCATGTTTGGAATTAGGTTGGAATATCAGCAACCTAATTAAGGCAAAGTCGAATTCGATTTCTGAGGTCCATTGTCCCCTTTGCAGCAGGACATATGGATGAGATCCATACTGCACAGTGCTAACAGTAATGTTTTTGCTGGGGTGCAAGCCCCCCCCCCGTGCCACCACACCCCCTGCCACTTTTATATTCCAACTCCAAGATCGCACTACTGTGCAGAAAAGGGTACATTTCCTGATCCGCACTGTCCTGCGATGTCAATATAAAACATCATGTACTCGAGCCAATGCATACTACGTATTGCATCGACAGTGTAAAGGTCAACTGAATAGTTTTGAATGCCATAATAGAGTCGGTCATCCAGGGTCGACATTTCACACACCTTTTAAAGGTATGTCTGCATTCTGAGGATCGTGCTTTTCACTTTCACACAAGGCACACTCAACATTATAACAGTAAACCTATGTGTATATATATATATATATATATATATATATATATATATATATATATATATATATATATATATATATACATATATATATATATATATATATATATATACACACACACACACACACACACACACACATATACATAGAGATCCAGACAGACAGACACATATACATGATGCACCCAAACATCTGTACACACACACACAAACACACACACACACACACACACACACACACACACACACACACACACACACATATACATTTCAGGGTACCATAACCTCAACCTCCAATTATCATGACTGCAGATCTCATAATTTCTACATGGACTCTATTACTTATCTGTATGCAAAGTCAGTTATTTGTACGCTTAGGCCAGTACAGATGATTTTGATTCAGTTTCCTTTAATAACCAGGTTACTACATGCTTTGAAAGTGGATGCCAAGAACACGTAACAACAAATGGTTATCATCTGAAAAACATTTATAACCTTTAGTAATACAGCAGGAGGTTTAAGTGATGTTACCCATTTAAAATGTAAGAAGTTGTATGACAGTACATGGTGTTTTACAGCTTTTAATGCTGCTGGTTGATCAAATATACAGTTCTCTTCCAACAGCTACTTTTGAGGCAGCATAAGGGATCTTAAAGGTTTTAAAGCTGCACATTTATGACACTCTTCCCTAGTGACTGTCATTTGTGTCACAGTGTGAAGTGTATAGATTGCTTTTAAAACTGAAGATGGTATCTGATGCCATTCCAGTTTGACTGTCATATAAGTAATAGTTTGAGAGAAGTGTGGGAGTAGCGAACAACTGGCTTTTCAAAAAAATGCTTAAATATTTGAGTTACACTTAGTGGCTTTGCGGTAATAATATTTTGTACTTTTCTGCTCTGTTCCATCTGTTTGGATTTTTAAGTTTGTTCTGAGGCCTTAATCTTGCATTTGTAATAGTAGTTTTGGAAAGACTGTGTTTCTGCATTATTCTGCACTTCTATTTGTAGAAGAGCAAGTACTTGCAAAAGCGGGTCTATATAAGAAGAGTGAATGTCCAAAAGTTCGAGTCTCATATGGTCGACAGCATATGAGTGAACTCTTGAAAGCTCGCAAGTTTCAACAGAGATCGTCGTAGGGAATATTTCCCTTTACTTCACTGCAGTGTGATCTCGGAGTTGGTATATTTAAGTAGTGGGGGGTGTGGGGTGCAGGGGGGGTTTGCTCCCCTACTCAGACTGTTCAGGTAGGTTTTTTTTTGTATTTGTTTATTTTTATTATACGTTCGATGTTTTAAAACTTTGTTCATATGGTGTCAATCATATGAGCGTCGAAGTTTTAAAACTTCGAACATATAATATAGACCCGTAAACATTGTCTCTTTTCATTTGAAACCCTGCTTGGCCATAGTCTTGTAGTTTAATTTACAGTGGGGGCAGATCTGTGTATTCCTGCAAGATGTTGAACCTTAATCATTTATTATTGCATTTATTCTACAAACAGTGTTACTGTTAAATTTCTGCATTGGAGTCCTAGCATGCATTTCAGAAATGCTTGACTTGTATCCAGAGCCATCCAGACAAAGCCAAGTATCTTTGATTGCTAAACTGCACTTAAGTTGTATTGCGTGACCACGACTGTTTCCTGCTTTTATGTGTGCATTTCGCAGATTATTTTTTCTAAAAATAAATACTGTTCCTCTCATTGTTACTGCTGTAAGACCGTCTTGAAATTGCCTTCAGCAAGGGATTTCCAGCCAGTTGTTTAAGTGGTTTGTGGTAGCATTGCACTTGCTTGTCATTTATACTGTCTTTTTTACATTAGCAGGACTGAGTTTGTTCACCTTGTGGCAGGAGGTGCTTGCCTGGTCTCTCTGAGTTGGGAAATACACAAAAGGACTCATAGTGTAGTCATTTTATTGGCCAGAAGGTTCATTACTTTATATCTTTTTTCTTCTCGACTTATCTATCCTATTCCCTTAACCTCTTTATGCTTCCTATACTCCCCTTTATTAATTAACCTGCTTCTCTTTCACATCTCTTCAAAATATGAAGCAGATTTTCTGCTACATGATTACAAATATTACCCCCCCACACTCTCTGTAAATTAGCTGCTAGTCTCACTGGTATATGACTAATTTAATTATTTTTGTAACTGTATCCCAACTGTAAATCATTGTAGTTGATAATTTACATGTAAAACGTATATTTCTGTAACCTTTATCCATTTTTACCATTTTAACCT
>NC_056744.1:1774619735-1774639735 GCF_019279795.1 Protopterus annectens | reverse complement strand
TGAGGGGAAAATGGTGCATACTACCTACTTAGATCTGGCTAAAGCATTTGATACAATACCCCACCCGGGTATTGTCAACAAATTTATGGAACTAGGTATAACTCCCTTTATAACATGCTGGATAGCTTGCTGGCTCATTGATAGGACCCAGGAGGTTAGAATCAGTGAAGCCACCTCCACAAAGTGACTAGTCACCAGTGGATTCCCCCAGGGCTTTGTACTGGGCATCTACTTCTCAGCTGTAAAAGTCAATGTTAAAGGCCTTTGGCTGACCAAGTTCACAAATGATTGCAAACTAAGAGCAGTCGTTGAATCACCCCACCAAGATGAGAACACACTTCAAGAAGGACTAATGCAGACAAACACCTAGTGCCAAAGTCATGGCTTAAAATTCAATACCATGAAATGCATTATAGTACCTTTTGGGAAGTCTGCCACCCCAGGTAACTAAGTCATCAATAAAACACCCTTAAAATCAATTCACTAGTCAGGGATATGGGAACTCATACAGATAGTAATATAGCCTTCAGCCAACATGTGTCCTAGGGAGTAAGAAAATCTTTCTGTGGTGCTTAACTTATAAGCAAGAGCATGGCCTCTAGGTTCAGAGCGGTCATCATACCACAGTTCTCAGCTGTCATCAGGAAGTATAATGCCTCCTTTTGTATGTACCTGACCAAACACATGCAGCAACTGCAAAGTCCAATAAGGTTCCTTACAAAAAGAATACAATGACTAAACACAATGTGTTGTGCTGATTACCTCAAAGCCCTGTCTCTTTACTCGGTATCATACAGACTTCTGAGAAATTATCTTTGCCTCGCATACAGGGTACCCCTGGACTCTGTCCTGATGAACTTTTGTACATCCACAAAATGAAGAGCATCAGAACTACTAGATTAAAAGACCTACATTTTGCTTGTTATATAAATAGTACATGTCAGAGAGATTTATTTGTTTCCCAGAGAATTCCCATTCGCTGGAACATGCTCCCTATTCATGTACAGCAGAGTTCCTCCGTATCCCTTTTTAAGCTCAACTTGGAGTTATGAATGGATAATCAGAAACTCACCCCAGTCTGGCTCCTATGTCACTGATGGCAGTAAGTAAATCACCATCTATATTGTGGGTCACATTTGGTTTGCATGGCTGGGCTTACAAGAGCCCTAGTGGTTGTTAGCATAGTATACACCTATGAGCCTATGAGCTGTGTGTTGGTTTCCTCTGTTGTTGCTTTGTGACTACCATCAGTTTGGCAGCATGATGTTCACTTAGTTTTATAACAGCAAGGTTCACATATAGGAAACTGACTATAATGTTCATGTCATGTCTAAGTACACTGTAGTCTGGATCTTATAAATCCTGGCTATACTAAGATTTTGTTTCTGCTTTGGAACATACTTATATGCTATATATATTACAAGGTATCTGTGACTGTGTTTGTTTCCTTATCCAGCTACTGTTCACTGTCTTCATTTCTGCTAAACATTTTTAATAAAACAATCTTCTGAAAAGGAGTTTAAAAAGTTTACCTGATATGTGTATGGAATGAATATTTTGTGATAGTTTGAAAACTTAAATATGTTTTCTGTGAATTATGGATTTTTGTGTGGGTTAAAACACCCATTTATAATGAGGTGATAGAAGATGCCAAAGACTGGGTGGGCAGAGGGCAAAAGCGCAGTTAGTGCAATAAAAAGGGTACTTTTGGAATTAAATATTTTGCCACCTCCAATCAACCCCCCTCCCAGATGACCACAATCATTTTGGAGCCAAAATAATTGTTGAAGTGACCTAATGCAAGCAATGACTGCCTGATGCAATTTATTTAATATTTTCCATATAAAATACAAGGTCAGCTACCACCCTCCACTCCCAATAATCACAGTGGTGTTCTGGTACAGTACAGAAGATTTTTTTATTGGCCAAATGCAAGGAATACCCCCCAACCCCCCCCCCCAAAAAAAGCCTTCAGTAATTATAATTGTGCTCCAAATAGCAATTATTTTCAGCTTTTTCCAACAATAACTTCTAAAGGTTGCTTGCAATAGCAACAATCCCTAGCCTCCTCCTCAATAAATACTATGGCACTTGTAGAGCACATATGTTGGTCTGACCGAATTTCTAACAAGACATAAAGATAGCACTCCGTCAAATTTCCCACAAAACACAGTTGCAGTGTGAACAGCAGATATGTTTGACTTGCCATATGCCAAAATGTTTTGCTTAGCTCTGCATCTCAGTTTCCTTCAGAAGTAACATACAATGAGGGAAATCAGAACCATCCATAACGTCAATGGTATTGAGCACAGTAGACATACTTAACAAGCCTAAGTGCAAGAAATTCTGTCTTTACTAATGTATTTCTGCTTTATTCCTGCAATAATACTTAAAGGCTCCAACTCCCGCACCCCAACATGCACACATATTTGGATAAATGTCACTTGTACACAAAATACCTGTCTAGTTAAAAACATGAATAATTGATATCCCTTCATAGAAGTAAAAAAAGAAATATAGAGCAAATAAAACAATCTTAATGTTAATACAACCTGGAGCTTATTTATTAATGTCAGACTTGACACAGTTTATATGGAGATGGCTTCTACTTAAATTCATTTTCTTTTATTTATTTATTTTTTTTTACAGGGGTTTCCAACAGAACCCTATCCAGTTTCAAAGCATACTGTTACAAACACAGTCAAGAGCCTGTGAAACCTTGTCAAGTGACAAGTGTTGAATCTATGAGTTATACTTGTTAACATCACAGCTGTATTCTGACTTTAGTTTTAGTTCATTTTTTCATAGGTGCTCACTTGATACACAGGTTTCACAAGAGAGCAGGAAGCAGGCAACATATTTCATTGGTTTGAGTCACAGCTTGCCAATAATATAATCCTTTCTGTTTTTATGACTGTGTTTTATTTTCACCACATTTGGAATATGTAAAATGCTGATTAAAGTGGGCCTAGCATCTAGTTTGCAAGGAGCTGAAGTAGAGAAATGTTTACTGAGATAGAATGCTTTGAGCTGCTGAACAAGATAAAGTAGAGCTGCTGATACACTCAGAAAAACGTTCACTGCTACAGTGTTGAGGTGCAGGAAAGGAAAGGATGGTGTAGAGATTGCTGGATACTGGGGTCTAGAATATTATCCCAGCCCGGAAGTAAACGGTCCAATACCTGCTCAATATCCAAGTGTGAAGCGTAAGAGGGAAAAGAGAGAGAAAAAAGCAAAATGACATTAGTGTCACCCCATACATACACAGATATTAAGACAGACAGACCCCCCCCCACACCCTCACACACAAAAACTGCATGCACATCCATTTGAAGTGATTGAGTCTCTCAGAAGATGTCCCACTGGAGTTTTTGAGGCATTGTAGGTTCCACAGCTGGGGTAGGCAGGAATCCAAAGGTTGATGGTTTCAGTCTCATGACAGAGGTTGTGAACATTCCAGTGAATAACAAACATTATACATCTTAACTCTGTAAGGTATACAAAGAGAAGCTGAGTTTTTAGCACTCAGCCTCGTGTGTGTGTGTGTGTGTGTGTGTGTGTGTGTGTGTGTGTGTGTGTGTGTGTGTGTGTGTGTGTGTGTGTGTGTGTGTGTCTTTTGGGGGAGGATCCATCTGCAATCGTGGGAATATACATTTTTTGTTTCTAGTTTTGAAGAAAGTGAAGTCTCCACTTAAAATGAGTTCATACCAGCCAATGACAAAGCTAGGTAGGCAGTGGAGAATATAAGCTAAGAGTCTGGCTGTACAACTGCAGAAGGTTATCCCCTCAGTGACATATGTCCCCAGCAGGTAATCTATGGAATAAGACTATAATGTGCCTTATATTAGGAAAGAAAGGCTCAACTTCAGGAAAGCTAGAAACTTTTCTTTTTTCTTGTATTGGTGCTTGAATACCTCTAAACATACCAAAATCCAAAGCCATACCTAAACACTAGTCAAAGAAAGTGGAGATCCATTTCCGAATCAGTCCATTGTTTTCTCAAAAATTTCAGATCATGTACATCTGGAATAAAATTTCAAAAACACTAAAGTTCAGTCATTGACCAAGCTGGGAAATGAAGCAGCATGCCCAGAGTAGAGGAGAACAATGGTCATGGTATCACCTGCATTATAGCCACATGGGTAAGTGCAGCTAGTTACCTCCACCAAAGCAGCCAAACATGGTGTCTGCATCTGTACTGGGTGGCAACACCCAACAGCATTGCATCAGAATGTACCATCCTCTATGTATCAGCTCATGGTAGTTAACAATAGGATGCAGATGCAGGTGGGACTACTGGTGCACCCTATTTGTCGGGAGGGGGTTCTAATTCTTTTTTTTTTTTGCCAGACAGGACACATACATGTACCTGTTTAAACCTTGCCATATGATGCAGGCACACAGCACTGATAATAGAATAAAAGAAGACGAAATTAGTGTGATTTTTGTGATTTTTCTGTGAAAAGCAGATTTTCCTTATATCTTTGTAACACACATTGGACAGTGCAGTGGTGCAGTGGTAGTGTTATCACCTCACAGCAAAAGGTTCTCCAGTTCAATTCTCAGCTTGAGTGCCTTCTGTGTGTAGTCTGCATGTCGTCCCTGCATTCTGGGTACTCTGATTTCCTCCCACATTATAAAGGTATGTATCTGGAGCATTTCTCCCCAGGCCTCTGCTGAAAATTGTCTTTGTTCCAAGTTGGGGTCTATATTATAACCTTGAATGATTAAACGAGCAAACGGTCTTTAATCAACCCCTTAAAATTGAAAGTCCTAAATTCCAAACACATGGAACAGCAATTTTTTTCCCAGGGGAAAAAAAAATCACTTGGCCATTTTGAGGACTTTGCCATTTCCTCCACTGTGGTGCAATTTCGGAGTTGGTATATTTAAGTAGGGATGGTGTGGGGGGCAAAGGCCCCCCACATCAGGGGGTGTGGGGGTGAAGCTCCCCACTTTATTTTGTGTTTGGATTTTTTTTTTTTTTTTTTTTGCGGAGCAGCGATTTTTTTTCCCCTGGGAAAAAAATCTCTGTTCTGTGTGTTCAGGATTTAGTGCTTTTAATTTTAAGGAGTCAATTAAAGAGCATTTGCTCTTTTAATCATTTGAGGTTATAATATAGATCCTCCAAGTTGGACTTTCCTGGTAAATAAATAAATATATTTTTATTAAAGAAGAATGGAGAACACTTCCATTCTTGTCTGCAACTCCAGCTTTAAATAATGCATTGTTTTAAAGCCTTTTAGCACTGAGAAGAATTTTATTTATTTATTTATTGACTGGGAAAGTCTGACTAGGTTCCACAGATCCTGTTTTCAGTGGAGGCCTGGGGAGAAATGCTCCAGAAGCATGTCTTTAGAATGTGGGAGGAAACCGGAGTACCCAGAGGAAACCCACGCGAACACAGGGAGAACATGCAAACTCCACACAGAAGGCACCCCAGCTGAGAATCGAACCGGAGAACCTCTTGCTGTGAGGCAACAGCATTAACTGCTGCACCACTGCGCCACTCTATTAAAATGTTAATACAAATTTAGACACAGGATCTCTGCCAGTGTAAGCACATTCCCCCAGATTCTCAAAAGCTTGCACAGCATGCATGCTTAGTGTAAGAGGTAATGTTGGCAATATGGCGGCCGAGCAATCCATGTATGTGATCATTTGACGTGCGCAAGCACTCTAGCACTAGTGCTGCACGTTCCCAGCCCCGTATGCAAATTACCCCATTTGCAGGTGAAAACCATACATATGAGGTAAATCTGCCATCCTGGAAGCAGAAATCAGGGTGTGCAGGACTAGTGTAATATGCAGAAATGTACTCAGTTAGTAACCGTGTACGGTACTGCAAAATCCAAAATGCAGACATGACAACTCCAAATAAAGGCTGCATATCATTGAGGAAGCATGCCAATGGCCAAGTATAAGGCCATTGGCATTGCAAACAATGCAAAATGTACAAAATACAACTTTTATTATATGTCCACTGATCACGGCTAGTGAAGCATAGGGCAGTGGCACGCAATTGGGATTGGTGGGGAAATAAGGAAATAAACCGAAAAAAAGCAGTCTAACTAAAATCAGTATTCCGCCATGCAAGTCAATGGCAGGCAAAAGACAACCTGGTTAGTGAATAGTGGTTGCTAAGGTGGGAGGCACAGTGTGACACATGTAACTATGCATTATCAGGCAATCCTATGCAAATGAGGGGAAGGATAGTGAATCCCGGTTTTCACCAGCATGTGACGCAGGTCCAACAGGGTAAGAGTATGAATAACTGAGTGCAAGACTAGGAGGTAGGTGACATCATGGGTGGGTGTGTCAGGCATACTGTAAGCTGAATGGAGCCCTGTGGCTCGGGTATGCTCCCAGCATAGCACAGCCAAGCTAGGAGGTGTGTCTAAATCTGCCCGGCACTCTTTACAAACTGTAAGTGGGTGTGTGCACTGCACATTGGGATTTACAGGAAGAAAAAAGAAGTTAAACCAGAAAACAGCAGCAGTGGACACATTGGAGTACTCAGTTTACACGGCACGGCCCCGAGTCCAAACAGAAGGGTGATGGGAAGGGAAATCAGCAGTAGAAAGGTAATCAAGGAGAACTGGCATATCTGGCAGGTGAAATGTATCAGAAGCAGCCAATTACACAGACAGAAGCCCAGCCCAGAACACTACTATAAACTAAGCAAACACCTTCCTCACTGGTGGTTCCCACACTTTACACCACCAATGTATACAAGCGGGGAAATTTTAAAAAACAAACCTACAAAATGAGAAGGACTGCAGCAGGCAGCATAGAACAATATGTGCAAGAGGCTGAGGGTGGTGAGGATGCGCATGCTGCCGAACAACCCACAGTGAGGAGACGGAGAAGAGTGTACAGACCCAGGGCAACCTACCAGGGGCTACATGAGCTGGAGATAGTGGAGTGCTACAGCAAGTAGTTGAGCTGTGCCGACCACACCTGACACACCAAACCAAACGAGGGGAACCCATTCCAGTGGATACCAAGGTATCTGTAGGCCTAGGTATACTAGCCACAGGTACCTCACAAAGCACAACTAGGGATAACATGGAGATCTCAGAGACATCAGCATCCAGAGTATTCCACCAGTTCCTGGATGCCATGTCAGCACATGCCAGTGACCAGGTATATTTCCTCAACACCCATGAGGTGCTGACCGGCAATATGCATCTCTTCCACCAAATAGCAGAATACCCTGGGGTAGTGGCTGCTATAGACTGCACACACATACACATCAAAGCACCAACAGGTGAGCAGGGTAGGGCCAACATCAACTACAGGGACATCCCCTCCATCAACTGCCAGGTCGTATGTGATGCCCAGGGCATTATAATGAATGTGTGTGCTGGCTGCCCTGGAAGCTATGACGATTCCCACATATGGCATCTGATGCAGCTGTATCAGAGATTTGCCAGTGGGGACATCCCCTACGGTCACCTAGTGGGGGATGCTGGGTACACACTGGAGCTGTGGCTGATGACACCCATCAGGAATGCACACACACACCTGAACAGCAATGCCATAATGAGGCACACGCACAGGCCAGACATATAATAGAGTATGTGTTCAGGATGCTCAGCTCATGGTTTTGGTGTCTGTACACATCCAGCGGATCCTTGCAGTATGCACCAGCTACATGTACCCAAATTGTTATGGTATGTGTGATGCTACACAACATAATTCTGCGGAAACAGCTGCAGCAGGAACAGCATGGGGCAGGGCCACACAGCCCCTCACCAATGCCAAGGCCTGCACAGGCACAGAGTGACCCGGAGGAGGAAGAACCTGAGCCTGCCCCAGTAGGCAGAAGGAGGCATGCCCAGTATGCCCTGGCCTTGGCAAAGAGGCAACACATAGCACATGCACTAACACAGTAGAGTCCCAGGGAATGACACTCTCTCCGACTCACACATACAGTAAAAAGGATGCCAAACATGACACCACCCATGCTCAACCATGTATAGGGAGTGTACTATGTGCATCCAACATAGGCAGCCCTCCAGCACCATCCGCAAGTCTGGTGCACCCACAAAGTAAGTCAATCAACCTACCAATTGTCAAATGGAGTAGAATGTGTTGTCACCTGTAGCTATGGTATGGATGTAAGCATGCAAGGGAATTGGGTGGCTGAATGTTACGGCAGCAGACAGTAGACATCCATAGTGCCAGCTGACATGTGTAACACATACTGTTGTCACCATATTAGCCAGTACTACACAGGGAGACAGAAGCAACTGCAGGAAATGTGCTGTGCGAAATGTGTGTCCATATGATCCGCACATGCCAGTCAGGATGGTTCACATACCCAACAACAGTCCCAGCCAGCACAACAGGTGGATACAAACACAAACAGGGCCTGTGCCATGGCCCCAGAATGATGGCTAGGGTTAACTCCACCCCGGGTCTACACAGACTGACCACAGCAGGGCAGGCAGTGGAATGCCAGTTCTGAAGGGTAGGATGTCAGGCAATAATATGTAGGGTAACCAAAGCCATGATCTGTAGTACACTGGTGTGCCTCTAGACAGCATGATAGTTAGCAATACAGAATGAAATGCAGTACATGATATACCAGTACAGTCATAGCAAATGTCTACAAGTGTCACTTGTGCCCCCCATTCTACATAGCAATGTAATGACAGTCAGGTGTGCCCCCCCACACTCCCATGTAGACATGTAGAAACAGTCAGTTGTGCCCCTTCCCCCACTCCAGCATAGAAATGTAATAACAGTCAGGTTTGCCCCCCTCCAATCCTGTGTAGAAATATAGTAACATGCATGAGTAGGTATAATACGAGTGGAGCAGAGATGCCCAGAGGTGCCCAAGGTAGCAGGATAGGTTGTAACATGTGCACAATATGCAGGTCTGTGTGTGGTAGGATAGTGTGTGTTCCATATTGTGTGAGAGTGGTCAGTATGCATGCATGTTGAGGTAAGACCTGGTGGCCATAGCCCAGTACTGCTGATGACAGGGACAAGCCCTGACAACTGCAGTGCCAAGGACAATTCCCACCAGTATACCACCTGCTAGCAGTAAGCCAGTGTAAATGTATGGTGGTAATATGTGTCACCATCTGAAAGACTGACATGGCATGGCTGTTGGGCTAGATATACAAGTAGTACACAGGGGAAAGTATTCCAGGCATACAGTATACATTGTATCACTGTGAAATGGAGACACCCTTGGAATTGTACATACAGGTATGCATCACAGCAACTGGTCCTGTAGTAGGGGATACTGATGATGGCTGTCCGAACACCTGCAGATCACAAGGGAGGTTGGACTGATGTATTGGGAAACAGCTGATGTACCTGCTCACGCCAGCATACCAGGAATGCCCCATGCATATCTGTGTGTCAGATGCAAGTACTGTCCATAGCACACATGCACCCAGCTCACACAAACACCACCCACAGGTACCTCTCCGGCCATATCCCTGCTGTGGGGAATGGGTACAGTATTGCCCCTCCTGTACATGGAAATAGTGGAAGAATGCAGCATACGGTGCAGGTGTCCCATGCAGGTGTGTCCCTAGCTGTACGTGGCACCCTGCCAGCATCCACACCACCTGATCAAGACTAATAGAAGGAACTTGCACACCTAACCTGTTACCCCAGGGGGATATACTGTCTGGTGGTCCATGACTGTAGGCCTGACAGAATGCAACGGCCTGCCACATGTGGCCCGCAGCAACACCTAATGCCCCATAGGCCACTGTCAAAGGCCTGTGTCTCACACGTACTGCCAATGCATGTGAAGTCATGGACACCCAAATAACAACATAACACACTCCACATAAGCCATATGCAAGGCCATGTGGACAAACCACAGTAACATGTCCATCATGTCCCACTGCATGAACTGTGGGCCAACACTAACACACACCTGTGATGGGGTGATACCCTTAGGGAAAGTATCAGAGAATGTATGCATAATGTCTGGAAGAGGTTAGAATAACAGACAGGGGGGGTGCATGGGCAGCATGGAATGTGCAGGGTCTCACACCAAGCTGTGTGCCCACACTATCCCTGGCTGCAAACACATAAATGGGTGACTACACACCTGCCCGTACACCACAATAGGGTTAATGTCCTCACCCATGGCTCCTGCCTCTGGGCAACCTCTGTAAATCTGTACAGCTGTGCAACATTACCACAGCAAGATAAGCCCAGACTGTCTTGTCAGTGAGTGTACAAGTATGGGATCCCCCACCAGCAGTCTACCAAGGTGCTAAACTGGATACACAGACCCAGCAGCAGGTGTCTGCAGCTCCCCCTCCATAATGGCATAATTTTCCATGAATACGTAGGTGTCTGCCCACAATACTGAACACAGCTGCAGTCACCCTTGTCCCCCGAGACAGCACTGTGAGTAAGAATGTCCATTTGGCATTACATGGAGACAGACAACATCACTGTGTATAACAGTACACATGTCTGAATATCTCTGCCAACAGTGATACCATGTGGCTGAATCAGCACAGACAAAGTCACCTTTAGTGCACACTATCCTCTGCACAGTTTGTCCCCATATTGCCAAGTGATCGACGGATACCCAGCAGAAACATCTTGCTACCTGTAGATGTACAACACAATGGTCTGCAGTGGAGTACAAACTACCTACTATTGATCCACACATTCTATACAGAAGGGCATACTAGGCATGCTCACACATGTAATCAAAAGAAGCCCATGTCTGCAAACAACAGTAGACCAGACATATCTGGCAGTTGCAGATGTTAGTGCAGACACTCCTCGGTATGCACCACCCAAGGTTTGCACACAAAGTGGATAGGAATACATGCATATATCCAAGGACAATACACTATAATAAGCCAAACGTACATGTACATAGATGTGTGGGAGAGAGTGACTGTGACAAGGAGCCAACCTTTATGAGGCTTGTCCCACCCAGCACACAGCCAAATGACTACAACCACATGATGCTCAGATGTCACTCACTGTAGACATTAGCCACTGGTATCTGTCAGCATTACATACTATGTGGTGCAAGTGCTAGCCGTGCAACATGACTGTTCAAGGAAGTAGTCATCTAGCAGCTGTATACATGTACCTGTGGAATATAACCCTGTGTGTGCCCGGATGTGGTGTGTCAACCTCTAGATGAATGGGTTATGGCCCATGCACATGCACTGCCCTCCCCATAGCCCTACTATGACAAACCCACTGAGGTCATCCACTTTGAAATACACACTTGGGAAAAGTGTAGCCCAGTAATCTCTGCAGTGCATCCCATAACTGCTGTAGTATGATAAAGTAGCTAGGTAGGTGTTCTAACCCCAAACATGGCAAGTGTGTGTGTCTGTCTGCATAGAGAGCAATGCTTTTTATGGTAGCCACACTCCTTACAACACTTGGGAAAAGTGTAACCCAGTAATCTCCGTAGTGCATCATGTAACTGCTGTAGTGTGATAAAGTAGCTAGGTAGGTGTTCTAACCCAGACGTGGCAAGTGTGTGAGTCTGTCTGCATAGAGAGCAATGCTTTATATGGTAGCCACACTCCTTACAACTCCCATACTCAACTTTGGCAAGGCTGCTGATGTCATCCACCTAGAAATACACCTCCGGGAAGGTTGTAGCCCAGTAATCACCATAGCATGTCCCGTAACTGTGTACTTCTGTAGAGTGATAAAGTATCTACGTAGGTGTTCTAACCCCAGATGTGGCAACTGTGTGTGTCTCTGTCTGTGTAGAGAGCAATGCATTTTAGTGTAGCCACATGAATTATAATTCCTATACTTAATTTTGGCAATCCTGCTGATGTCACCCACCTAGGAATACACCTCTGGGAAGGTAATCGCCCAGTAATCACCGTAGCGCGTCCTGTAACTGCGTACTGCTGGAGTGTTATTTAGAAGGGTGGCAGGGTTCCATCCTCACCCATGGCAGTTCTGGATGTTTTGTGTGTGTCCATGTCTCTATACGGAGCAATGCATTATTGGCTAGTCACATGCACTACATTCCACATGGCCCATGTTGGCAAGCCAGCTGATGTCATTCTTTGTGAAATACAGCTTTGGGGAAGGAGTTCCCTAGTAATACCTGTGGTGCGTCCTATAACAGCTCCATGCTGTAGTGTGCTATAGACCTCTGTCGGAGGTTCTATACCCACACATGTCGATCGTGTATGTTTTGTGTGTGTCTCACTGTCTGTGTAGGGAGCAATGCATTTTAGGGTCATCACCCACAGTACATTTCAAATGGCCTACTTTGGCAATCCTGCTGATGTAATTCATTGTGGAATACAACCTTGAGGAAGGAGTACTTCAGTAGTGTGTGTGGCGCATACTATAACTGCATAGTGCTGAGGTGTAATAAGCTATTTAAGTAGGGGTTCTACTCCCAGACATGACAGGTGTGTCTGTTGGTATCTCATGTCCCATGTAGAGGTGGTTGTGAGCATGTGACTCCTGTGGCCTATGTGGAGTGGACTTTGCATAAGTCTTATATGGTGGCCCTACTATATAGCACAATGTCCACCATACAGGGATAACAGATGTGAAATAGCTGAGAGGCTGGGGTGCAAAACCATACCCATATATGTGACATCAAGGCCAAGCAATCACATTTAGCAACCACAGTATTATCCAGAGCACACTCTCAACACGTCTCATACGCACATGCATGCCTAGGCAACTGCCAATATGTGGGTAGTACACTGCATATTGGCCACTGATAGTAACAATGGAGTGATAGCAGTGGGCTACAGAGGGCATGTCCCCTGTCCATCTGTCCAATATGCACGTACATGCTGACAGTGCACCTCACCAATGGACACCTGCACCACCTGTGGTGCCATCACATGTGTCCCACAATGGACATATCATGCCTGACAGCATGCTCTGTATGGACAGTTGTGACTGACACCAGGGAATGCTGTCAGAATGCCAAAAATGTAGGTGCAGGTAAACATGTTGCCCATTACCGGTCCCTGCCACAGGGAGCAAGACTGGCACATATGATGGTAATCTGTGTGCACAACATGGGCCAGACACCCCAAGTACAGATCCACATGTCACTGTACATGCATGTGGGAGGTGTGTGCATCCCAGACACCATCCATGTCATGGGGTAAGGAACACATACATGGCAAGCAAAGCACATCACTGGCCACACACAATAGACACCTAGGTGACTGGATGGGGGATATAATACCCACCTGTGTGGGCAAGAGTGGAAACTACAGCTCTGAGACACAATGCAGACCATTGTCATGTGGCCTGATGCCAAGGTATACCCATCGCCTACCCTTGTATAGCCTGCTGCCACAGTCAACCACCACACACCTGTGCAGACATGCACCCATGCATGTCAGTACTGGCACCCTGTGTGTTTGTCTGTGTGATGTATGGTGCGTATGTTCACAGCCACACTCACTACAACCCCCATGCACATACAGAAGCATGCTGTCAGATGTCAGACACCTCATCATACCTTTTGCCCATACCAACTCCGTATGACCTATGTGGTGCATGTGGTACCTGCAATGTGATGTGTTGTGGCAATTCCGCTACTGATGTGCTGTACCCCTGGCCCTGCCAAGTGTGTCGATGTGTGCGTGTCCCTGTGAGAGTGTGGCTGTGTTGATGCTGGCACCTATTCATGCTGACAGGCACGTGTACATCACCTACTGTATAGCTACCGTATCCCTGTTGCAGATGTCATGCACCATCACAGATATGTTCTGAGGGCTCCACAACAGGTAATCCATGTGGTGCATCCAATAACTGCATAGAACTGTGAACGCAGTACATAGTTGTCAAGGGTTTGATACCCTGTGCTGGCAGGTGTGTGACACAAACAAGCTGCAGTTTTACTCCACCATCCTTCCTTGACATGTCTTTGCCTCTGTCTGCCTCTCCCACTCCATCTCTGGTGGATGTGGAGACCTACACCAGCTTTGCTTAGGCAGCAGCATGTGTATTTTAAGTGATGTTCATGATCAACTGATGGCCTCTGCATGAATCGCAGCCCTCCCTTAGCTGATTGTTTGTGGAACAGCTGTGGTAACAGTCCCATAGCCAATTGCATGGAAACACACTCTGATATCTAGGAACATCATGTTGGTGTTGGCCCTTGTCATTCACTGTGAGCAGGAACTAGATCCGTTGGTTGGCAGCCAACATCTGCAATGGATTGGGGATTTACCTTCAACAGCATACACTGTGGAAACAGGGCAACACACAGGAGGGGGATCTGCCTGACTCAGCTACAGACTGTAAGTGCTGCTATATTGCATGTGGCATACTGTTGGTTTAACAGTGTGTGTGCAAATATGTCTTTCCTACATGTCTCCATACCTGACATGTCAGTTCCATGTTTATGTGGAATACCCATCTGCAGGGTCATCTGTAGACAGGGCAGTGTGTTGTGCCGTTGGTTCCATGTGTTACCTACAAAGCATCTATCTGTGGACTGCAGATGATAGTGTGAGGATTGCAGTCTGTAGATAGTGAAAGCCGTGACAGTTACTGGCATCTTATCCCTCATAGGACATATGTTGCCACAAACCCTGTTATAACAGTAAATGTATGAGGTTATCACAGCAACATGTCATTAGTGGCCATGTGTATGTGCTGCCAGCCACAACTCTGCCAACCTGTGCACATATGTTGTGCATGACGTGGTGCATATTTGCTGTACACCATAATTAGTGTCATCATATCCGCTAACATGCCAGTGAAATATCAGACCGCCCCACATATTATGTACAGTAGGGATTATATTTGATGACATAACCTGGACATTCTGTGGATGTTTGTACAGTCCTACATGTGTGTGGGTATCAGTGTTACAGACAGGTAGCAATAACTTCTACAGGAGAACCGGGACACTCAGGGCACCTACATATGTGTAGGAGGTTCAGGAACTACAGACAGAGTGTGAGTAGAGCCATGTTATGCTTTGTATAGTACTGGTGTTACAGGGTGTGTGTGTACATACTACTTTACCTTAGAATGAAGTCTGTCTGCATAGCGCTCAACTGTGTGCCTATCCTCTTGGTAGCCAGAGGTGTGCCTAACATGTGTTGTCTGTCCACCACACAGGTCCTGTGTCTGATATCCCACTGGCAGTGTGTGTGTGTGTGTGTGTGTGTGTGTGTGTGTGTGTGTGTGTGTGTGTGTGTGCGGAGTGCTATCAGTACATGACCTACATATCAAGCTTTGCACATATGACATGCTGTGGGGGGGTGTTCCATAGTGGACTGTGAGTATATCACACTGGCATTGCTGCCATCAGTCCATGTCTGTTGTATCCCCCACACATATGGTGGGGCTGGGGCCATATATGTGTGGGCATTACCTACACAATACGTGCGTGCGCTTATGCACTCCAGAGGCCAGTGTATGTAACAGTGGTATATGGGCATGTATTATTGAGTCTGGGGGGCACCATAAATGACCTTGGCTGTTACATATGTGGGGGTATCAGGGGTGAGCTGCCATAAGGTATCTGGATGTAAAGTGCCATATACATCACCAATATGTACATCTTGTACATATTTTCTGTTACTGCAAGCCTACTGCCACCGACCAGATGGACTGTTCTGTTTGTCAGTGTGCATGTGATGGTGTCAATTATGCCTTGTTATGTCACAGTTACAACCCATGTGGTCACATGATGTCCTTACCTCCCACTGCTGTTGTACAGAGTGTAGTAAGTGGCTGTTGAACTATACACCTGCATCACACACTGTTGATCCTTTGGTATCCTGTGGCCAGCCAGTCCTCACTACTGTACAAATCTAAGGACTTGGCCTGGACAGTGACAGTTGTGAACCTTACTTGACTACTGCATTAGTGTACCTGTTTCACAGTTGCATTCCTCTGATTATATGGATGTCACTGTCTGAACAGCTATATGACATGGCACACAATGAAAGGTATTCCATTTCTGCAAGCCTGTGTGTGGAGTTTTCCCAATGACCTCTCTGTGGGTATATGTTGCAGGCAACAGTTGTCATTTGTATGGGTGGCCCATACAGTGTCCGGTTGTTCAGAGGTTAGCTGTAGGCATAGTGGCTGTTCCATATTGTGTGCACTGACTACATATGTATCCTACTGTACATATATCTGCATGTGTATGTGTAGTCACATGTATATCCTGGGGATGTTGCTGACTACCACAGTTTACATTACCTATGGGAGGCAGACTGTACTGCATGATATGTGAACAATACCAGCCTGACATCATACAGGTAGGACGTTGTACTCTTAACTTCCTGTGCCCATGTCGTGTCAGGTCCTGGTTATGGGATCTCCAACACTTGGTAGTGTATTGCAGGGCAGATGTGTTTGGATGTGAACTGGATGCCTACTTGTACATGACATATAGTGTGTGGGGCCTCTCAACCCCAGTAACAGTGCATGTGGACATATGTGTGTTTGTTAATCTGCCATTGCTCTCTGCAGATGTATTGCCATATGTACCAATATAGATATAGATATCTACTGACATATATGTAACTATATCCGTATATACCTACATAGCTGTATATCTGCATACACATATGTGTACATGTAGACATATACGTGTAGACACTTATATGTGTCGATGTAGCCATCAGCATGTATATATGTCCATATATAGTGATATATATGTATATAGTGTTAGAAAGCTATAGATATATATATATATATATATATATATATATATATATATATATATATATATATATATACACACATATAGAGATATGTTGTAGCAATGTAGATAGTAATATATTTACACACAGATACATCTAGAGGATGGTATACATTCTCTGTACAGTTGCATGACTGGACTGGTTAATATGTTTTGATTATTGCCCTGACTTTCTACAGCTGTAGTGGCCTACTGTTAGACCATTGTAGCTGTGTTGCGGAGGGTCCTGGGGTCAAGAACTGCATGTGCTGGATATTGCATTGCGCAGCATATTGGTTACGGCTATGGGGGAGGCATAGCAGTCATCACCAGGTTCCCCTCATGTGAGCCCCCACCCCCATCAACCATTCATAAGGTCAGTTATTTTGTGGTGGGGGTTCCGGTTGTTATTCATATTTGGTGCTGCAATTCACATAGCTGTCCGTATATCTATATGTATACCTATATTAATATCTAAATATATGTGGACATATGTATCCACCCACCTACATACCATTGATGTGATATGATGTATGTGTGAGACAGACATGTATATGTACCTGTGTATCTCTCTACATATACAGATCTATGACTGTCCATATGTCCAAGCATGAGTGGCTAACAGTATTGGCATGCCCCACATTCATCTGGCCAATTGATGTGGATGATGTCAGGCATGTCGTCAGTCAGGAATGCTTAATCATTACAGTTGCAGACATCATGTTGCTCAGATTATATGTATTACAACAGATCATTGTTTAACTAGCAATGTTTTACATGTACATGAACAATATTTCACGTGTCCAGATATGTACCCCACTTTTGTCACACTGTGTCCACAATGTTTGCAATAAGAGGTTGAGTGCTGTACAATTAGTACAATTTCCCTTATGCAGATTGACTGTGCTGAATGATATGTCTGGGTATACATGAGATGTCTTTATATCCGACATGGTGTAGTGTTAATTCACCATGATTGTGGTATGCAGGATCCTAGGTTCAGGACGTGCAGTTGCTGTCAATTATGTTGCAGGGTTGAACAAGGGCGGTGGAATGCAGGGTGATTAAGGCACTTGTAAGCAGTCATGAGTGTGTTTGCAAACACGCAAACACAGACCTCCGGTTACATATGCCCACAGGTAGTTTTCGTCAGATTTGCTGAGCCTGGAAATGTAAACACATGTGCTAGTGCTGACATATGCTTACAACAACGTATTGCTGCTTAACCTAACTACTACTGTATGCATTATGATACCGACACCTCACATCCTCACATTTGCATTTCCTGCAGTACTCCTGTTTATATATATATATATATATATATATATATATATATATATATATATATATATACGCATATATATATATATATATATATATATTTTTTTTTTTTCGTGGCCGCAGTACTCCAGTCCATGTATATATGTTATTCCGTGGGTTATGCAACATACATATTACCCATAACATGGTTTGCCATTGGAAATGGTATGTCCCAGTACCTTCCCTGTGTCTCCCTTCCTTTCTCGCTGACATCCACGGGCCGGTCCCATTAGAATGGGTTCATGGAACCATGGTATGCCTCAGTCCATAATGTTGTACCCATCATCCCCCCCACCTTCCCCCTCCACATCAGTCATCCTTCCTACAGGTTCCAGCCTTATCTAACCACACCACTACACATTGCCCACACTCCACTTCACGGGACCTTTCACGTATGTTGTCTCAACCCATGGATCTTCAGGCTTCCCACACATGTAGTCCGTGTACATACATCACTGTTTGTGCTTACCTTTTAGAAATGGTATGTTATCCCGCGGACTCTTTTTGGCAGACGTTTGTGGTCATCCCGCCAGGGACGGATATGTGCTTGTTTAAGAGTAGACTTAGCAGGGTGACACTGTGTCTCCCACTGGTAGTATCCTGCCAGTAGTCTGGGAGCCAGTGCTGTGCTACACTTAGCAGTGCATATTATTAGATTTGCATGATAATCACCTTTTGGCATTGATTTCCCCTTTGCCACTTGTTATATATGTGTCATGTATCCTCGACACGTGTATGGACACTGTCTGGGATCCTGGGAACTTCTACACTTTATTACATTAACACCTCACATCTGGACTTACTGCTGTATTCCAGTTCACATATATATGTTCTGTAGTCAGTTATCGCAAATATGACTGCATAGAGATGCCTTTCACAGGTTTAGTTTGGTTATACTATGGTGGGGACATGTTTACTACTACCCAATTCTTCTGTATGTCTGTCATGGCTTGGTAGATAGCTACTGGGACTATGGTGTATGGGGTCCTGGGTTCGTGGCCTGCATAGCTGTTTATTTTGTTGCTGGGCTGACAAAGGCCCATTGGATACAGAGTGATTAAGGCACTCTAAAGCAGTCGTACAGCCATACTCCTGCTTACTAGTGCGTAAATACGCCTACTATTGCCTATTTGTGCTTACACCTGCTTACTAGTGCCTTATTCCGTCTGACACAGATATGTCACATGTGCATTTTTTGTGGTACTCCAGTTCATATATATCAGCTATTTAGTGGGCTTTGCAACATAAATATTGGTTACAATAATTTGCCATGTAAAATAGACTGTGCTACAGTAGGACCCGAACCGGGAACGCCTGCTCATTGGTCAGGTGCTGTACCCACTACACTATTGCTGTTCTTCTTCATTTGCATATTTCTAACATATTATACTACCCATGTTTCCTTCCCCCGGCCCCTGAGCTCACCGTACACAGCATTCATCCATTCTCCAGTTGCTAGCCCAGCCATACCACACCCCCACACATTTCCCTCCATGCACGTGTCGGTACTCCTCCATTATACTGTCTCGACCCAAGCTTCTGCAGGCTCTTCATCTGTTTAGTCCATGTACATTTGAGCCTTCCCTTGAGCCTCCTCCGATACTGGTGGAAACATCCATGTGACCCACAAGGTTTGGTTCGTGCCGCCAGGGACGGACCTGTTGTTGTGTCACGAATAGACTTTGCTGGTCTACACTGTTTCTCCCACTGGTAACATCCTGCTAGGGGTTTGAGAAGCAGTGGTTTGTTCACACACTGGGCCTGCCTAATTTCCCAGTTCTGTGGATCCAACGCCCCAGGTGTGACATTCTGTGCATGAAGCATCCCCACATGCCCCCATGGCGTGCACCGTTTTTAATTCCTCTCTTCAGTATTGTGCAAGACTAATGTTCTCACAGTATGTGTGGACAGGCACTGTTCATTGATACACACAGACTGCTCAAATACTGTTGATTGAGCAATGTGCACATGTTTGCTGGTATTGATCTACATACGTACATGCATTTCCTATACT